>NC_048904.1:9541963-9599868 GCF_011077185.1 Oxyura jamaicensis
TTCTTTTTTAGTGTTATCCATGCTCCATTACCAAGTCCTGTTGACAAGGTAATTCAGTAACTTGTTGTTGAAAAGCTGTTAATAGTTATTACTTGCCTGGGCCAAATGACCATCACTGATTGTCTGTCTAGCCTATAAAAAAACAGATTAACTTAAACGTGTTAAAATCAAAGTTTTCAAAACGCAGAACAAAATTTTGAGCAAGTAAGGAAACTTATTTGTGAAGTCAGCAGCCTGAAGAGTTCATAGACTTTGCATTTAAGGTTTCAAAACAGTGTGTGTACTGTGAATCCAGGGTGTGAGGGCAGAAATTCTGAAGAGGGACGGTAGGTTTAACTGTGTGAAAAACAGTTCAAAGATGATGTCAGTGTAGAGAGCCTGCAAGTAGAACAACAGCAACGATGAACCACATCACCTCCTTAGCCCTAAATCCAGAATAGTTTCTGGGGCTGCAGAAAGTATAGAGTTAAAGTAAGGCTTGGCAAAAAGCAGGCTTTCCTAAGCCTGGCTGAGGCAGTGGCACTAAACAGTGAAACTTCCTTTAATTGGATGCCTATAAAAATCAAGTAAGGTGATGGTGCTAATATGCCGCAAGAACAATTCTGCTTAAAGATAATACAGGTATTCGCCAAATCTGAAACACACACTTCTGTGGGGAATGATGAAGATGATGAAGTTAGGTCAACTGAAATGTATGATATAAAATGTATGATGAATGAAGTCTGAACGGGGAGGATGAGACACATCGAATCTGAACATGAGAAATTTCATTTCTGGAATTCCCCTGATTTGTATTTATCCTTGGTTGAATGGCTTCACCTTTGTGCGCCGTATTTCTTTCGTCAGGTTATGGCTTTTGTTTCAGATGAGATTAAGCTCTTTGAGGCTCTGGTGATTCAAAAACTTGTAAAGGTGTTTGGAGCCTTGGTCCAGAGTTGCGAAGTTCTGTGTTAATGCAAAGAAAAATAACAGTAGAACAATAAATAAATGAAAACGCTATTAGTTAGATAGTCTGAAGTTTATCTTCATGACTAGATCTAAATTATGAACTTTGCATTATTTGTGTCTAGTGAAAAATCCCCAAATATTTTTATTCATAAATTCTCTTATTCCTCAGGTTGCTGCTAACACTCCCAGTATGTATTCTCAGGAATTGTTTCAGCTTTCACAGTATCTACAGGTAATGTTTTTCATCACAGTATTGGTTTGGCTAAATATTTAATCTCTGTTCAAAAAAACCTAAATCCTAATGGTCTGTATATCTTTGTTTGGCTGGTAGGTTGTAAGCAGGAACATGATAAGGATTTAACTACCTTTTTCTATAGTGAAATAGTGTAAAAAATGTAATTTAACACAGTATAGTTCTGTGTAAACTTCTGTTCATGAACAGTATGAACTATGAGTTTTCCTGGCCTTTCTCCTCTCCTGCCTCTCTGCCTCCAATTTTCTTTTGCTCCCAGTATTTTTGGCATCATGTATTGCTGTGGATGTACTGTGTAATACGAAAGAATGGCAAAACAAAGTGTCACTTGGCTTATCAAGGACTAGTTTCTGGAAATATAACTTCTTAGCGTGACTGTCTCTGGATTAATTGCAAAGTATAAGGGAGGGGACAATGCCAGCAGTTCTTCCTTATTTGCACCACCAATCTTTCTGTGCCTGCCCTGTGTCAGTTTTTATAAATGTGTTTTCTCCCAAAGATACATCACAAAAGGGTTAGATTGCAGAATGGCAACACTAAAAGTGTGTGTTAACATATGTAAATAAACTCGTCAGAAATTAGAATAAAAACAGCTTTCTAGAAGATAAATGAAATGTTCTTACTAGTAAATTCTACGTAGCTTTGTGTGTTATTCTACTGATTTATTTCTCTGTATTTTGTTTGCTAATGGCAATTACCCAAAACAGTGAGAGGTTTTTGAGACAGGTATTAACTTTATATGTATTTGTTGACACAGCAGGAAGCAGCTCAGGCAGATGCTCTTTCTTGAGAGGGCAAATACAGATTTGCTCTCCAGTCTGTTCACTCTTGTATACTGGAATCGTTAACAAAGATGCTCTTTTTTTCCTTACAGTTTCAAAACAAATACAAACAAAAATTAGTTCTTGCTTGGCATTTATCTTTTGTGACCTGACTTAAGGACTAGCAGCTAATTGCATGGGAGCTACCAAAGCTGCCTTCAGGTCATTACACCAATTCTGTTGCTTAAATTACTGCCAAAAGTCCAAGTGGGTATATTGTTTCAAGTCTTGGAAAGAATAACTTGTTACTATGTGTACTTGGCATGTGCAACATGTGCATGATAATTTAAGCTTTTTAGGAACCTGAGGTTATAGGATAACATTTTCTATTTGAAATATCCAAATGAAAGTGCATATGGATAAAATGGGATGTGGCAGTGTTTGTTACTCACATTCCCTTTTTTTTTTCCAGTCGAATGGTATTAGGTATTTCTTCTGTTCCTTCTGTTTTTGAGTTGTTCTAGCTGAACTGACCAGTTGGCTCTCTGTTCTCATCGTAGGAAGCCTTACATCGGGAACAAATGTTGGAACAGAAGCTGGCAACCCTTCAGCGACTACTTGCTGTCACGCAAGAGGCTTCAGATACTAGTTGGCAGGTACTGGCAGCCGTCCTTTCCCTTTGTAGATTGAAAAAATAGTGATATATAAATTGTATCTATTGCTTTACAAATAACGGGGGGCCCCCCCCCCCCGGCAAAGAATAAAAAGCATGCAGTGGTTCTCTTAAACTGTGAAAAAGACAATGTTTACTAAGTTTAGCAATTATGTACAGGTTTGAAATAACTATTAATGGTAAATAGTCCAATAAAATGAAAATAAAGCAGTTGTCTACTGGAACTACTTAAAGCACAATGTTCTATTGAAATGGCTTATTTGTTTTGCCATATCTAATATTAATGCAAAGGTAAAACTTCTCTTCTAGGCTTTAATAGATGAAGACAGGCTGCTATCAAGATTAGAGGTTATGGGAAATCAGCTACAAGCATGTTCAAAGGTAAGTAATTCATTTAGTAGAACTCCATGCTAGGAATACTGAAAGATAGCTCTTCTGAAGTATTTTGAAATGAGACACTTAGGAAAGCAGTTGGAATGTGAACTTTCTGAAATGAGACTGTGCAGTTTTGATAATCTGAATATCATGAAATTTATAGGTCTGTTCTGTAGTTCATGGAAACATTTTAAGTCTAAATAAATGGCTATCTCTCAGCATCTTTTCAGCACAAACTGTTTTTTTTGTATATGCATATAAACATGTGTATAGTGAAATGCAAAAAGGAATTTGTCATCAGTGAGAAGCAACCATTCTGTCAGCTCTGTTTACTGTGGATGTTTCTTTTCAAGTAGGAATTTGGAAAAAGGCATCAGGCATGTGCTGTCTCATATTCAGAGATAAAGTAACAAGTATGCCATGCCTTGCATATAACATGCAAAGCCACCTATTATGCCTAAATTATTATATTTTTCTTCCTCACATCTACCTAGATTATAACAACTTTTTTGCAGGGCCTGTTTGAGATCTTTCAAACTGGGACCTCAGATGGTTCTGGTTTATCATACTGTAGGTCTCCTAGGTTTGATATTGTCTTGTGTCCAAAAAAGATATATTTTTCCTATAATCCAAGCTCATCATAGAATGTGTGCCATCATACATACAGATGGTTTACACCCAGTTATGTCAAGAATCCTTGATCACTGATTTGCCTGTAACATTTTTCTCATTTACCAGCAATTGCTAAATATTTTGGAATAGAACAGGTCTTATCACAATCTAATGTATTTAATCAGCGAAATATTAATTTATATTTTATCTTTGTATTTGAATTGGATGTACAGAATCAAACAGAAGACAGTATACGAAAAGAGCTTATAGCATTACAAGAAGACAAACACAACTATGAAACAACAGCCAAAGAGTCCCTGAGGCGGGTCCTACAGGAGAAAATTGAAGTAGTCAGAAAACTGTCTGAAGTGGAGGTATACTAGTTTCATAACTAGTCTTCTGGAAATACTGAAATAGTTATAACTGCTGCTGCTTAAATCCATGTTTGTTGCCTGTGGCAGGCCACTACCTATTGTATTGTAGCACTTGCAGTATATTAAATAACATTGTTTATTATGTGCTAATCTAGTTGTTAACCATTGTTAAAGAAATTGATGAGAAATTAGTCTTTAAACTCTTTCCTCACAATTTAAAACGGATGAAACTGTCTTACAGAAGTTAGTATGACTGGGAAAGAAGCAAAGGTTAAAATGACACGTGCTTTAGAAAAACTGCTGTTAGACCTTGTTTAAACTGTAAAATTTGGGGAAATAGAAGCTGAACTCTCATACAAATTACACTTAAGTATGAGCTGTTAAGCTGATGATGTGTTGGACACTTTGTTTAAATAACATTCTGCCCCTATAATAGATCTCACTACTATCCTTTCCAACTCTATTTTCTCTTTCCGTTATCTTTATTTGCTATGATCCCTTAGGTCAAGAAATATCCTAGACTTGCTTATTATATTCATGAAGCGTGTATCCACTTTGTGCTTTTTAGGAAATGCAACAAATTTAGTGCAGTAATAAATAATCTTAAGAGACTTCAGTTAAATACACCTCTGTATATTGTAATAGTTCTTGACAGGTTCGTTAATGGTCAGAGTTTCATGTTTACTTCTAGCTTTTTCCTACTTTCCAATCACGCATTTCAGCTCTTTATTCTTATCAGTCCCAATTAAATTTATAGCCTTTTTTTTCTGCACGAGTGAAGCTAATGCCTTTTAACATAATCTGTTCTGTTATAGAACATTACCAGTAGAATATTACCAAGTTTTATACAGGTAACGTTTTTGCAAGGACTTGATTTGTTGTGTTTCTCCTTAATAATTGGAAAAAAAACAGTTTGAAAGCAAGTATGATTAGTTGCATATATTGTTCTTGGAAAAAAATCATCAACTGGAATGTTTGGTATTTTATTAGTAACAAATCTTGTATTTATTGTAATTCTGTCTTACAGCGGAGTTTAAGTAATACAGAAGATGAATGTACTCATCTTAAAGAAATGAATGAGCGGACTCAGGAAGAATTAAGAGAATTAGCTAATAAGTACAATGGAGCTGTAAATGAAATTAAAGATCTTTCTGACAAGCTAAAGGTAATGACAATCTTATCTGACTTACAATGGAAATGTAATGCACGAAACAAAGTTTAATTCCTAATGCAGCAATCAAGTAAAGATTAAGAAACTATTAATAAATAAATGAAAGAAAGATGCACATTAATGTTTACATTTAATATGCCTGAAAGTGTCATCAGTTAAATTGCTAAAAAAAGGTTCCCTTTTCATTCACTTTAAGAGTTAACATAGTTTTGAAGCTGCCATATGTTTTTAATATAAAATTATATAATACATGAAATTTCATATTCAGTTGCTTTTATATAAACAAGACCTCTCAACCTTAAAAAAAACTTAAACTTAGTTAATGGGAATGAAATCTATGTCTAGAAATAAATTTGCATTTTGTGTTGCCTTATTGCGCAGTTTCAAGCACAGATATCCCATGACAATTAAATTGTGCCTCAGCATCTAGGTGGAGAGGAGCAAGATGTCATGTTTATTGGACCAGACTTCTAAGTGTATTAATATTTAAAGGTCCTTTATGCTGGAGAAAAAACTAATGACAGTGTGATAAAGCCTGTTCCCAAAGAGACTCCTGTCTAGATTGGCAGATGTTGAAGAAGAAGGTAGCGTTCTTTTTTTAGCCCTGAGAAAGTCCTGGATAAATACAGGAATTTTAACTTAGGTTCTTTGAATCTTGGCTTAGCATTTCGGATGGAAATTTTTTCTTTCCAAATTAAAATATGAAGTTGTTGGTGTTAAGGCCCCTGGTTTCTCAATTATGAATTAATCATTGATGATGATGAGTGTAGACAAAAGGATCAAAACTGAAACTTATTACCAACCTTCCAGGGAGGGAAATCTGTGAAACTTACAATGAGGTCTGGCAAGTGAGAAGCTGTGGCTTTCAGTCAAGTTGATCTGTGCAATGTATGTTCAGTTCAGAAGGCCTTCTGGGTTTTGATTGATAATTTGAGATGGGAGACTTCAGGGATTTCTTCGTTCTTGGGCCCTGGTGCTGTTCTGCAGAACTCTGGTGCTTCAGACAAAAATTTAGTTTAAATGCTTTGAGATTATTTCTCTCTGTTATTGTGCCTAAAGTGAAGCATGTAGAAAAATAACTATAGAAAATTTTTTCATTGTTCATGTTTTCTTCATCTGACTACCAAATAAAGTTACTTTAAGGATTTAGTCATACAAACATCAAGGAAATCTTCTCCTTTAGATGTTAATTTTCATTTCTTTGGGAATTTTTCTTTTCTTTTGAGCAGGTAGCAGAAGGAAAACAAGAAGAAATCCAACAGAAAGGATTGGCTGAGAAAAAAGAACTGCAGCATAAAATAGATGAGATGGAAGAGAGAGAGCAAGAGCTTCAAGCAAAAATAGAAGCTTTGCAGGCTGATAATGACTTCACCAATGAGCGGCTAACTGCATTACAAGGTTAGTCACTAGTGGGGAAAAACTGTTGTTGTTTTTTTTTTCTTTTAATCTGTGAAATATCTTTTTCTTGGAATTCTGTTTACAGTACGGTTAGAACACCTTCAAGAGAAAACTCTTAAAGAACACAACAGCTTAGGTAGGTGTGATCAGTTTCTTGTTTAAAGCTGGTTTCCAGACTATATCTGTTCAATTCCTTTAATGATGATAATCACGTCTGGCAATAGAATAACGTATTTACAAGTTTGCCAGTATTGGATTCTTCTCTGCCCAAATTGTTAACATTGAAATATATGTGACCACTACAGAGTGCCAGCAGAGGGCACTGCTGTTGTGAGCGTTCAGACCTAGGGTTCGTTGCTCAATTTGAGTGCTTTTTGCCTTCCTGTCCCTTAACACCCCCAAAGATTTTGTTGTTGTTTTTGTTTTATTTTGTTTAAATTGTTTATGTGTATATATATATATATATATATATATATATATATATATATATATGGACAGTAATTCTTTGAATGATAGCAACGTCTTACACATTTGAACAATTGGAAACATGATCTGTACTGCTGAAAAATGCATTACATTTCTTCTGTTTTGTTTGATTAGATTAGATACTCAGAAGAAATAACGTGAAAAGCCATTTGCATTTCACAGTACTGTATTTATAAACAAACAAAACCAAAACATTTTGCTTGGTTCTAGAAATAATACCCTTTCTTAATCCTAGGCATACAAGTTGATGACTTCATACCTAAAATTAATGGGAGCACAGAAAAAGGTAGTGTATCTCAAGGCTACCTTTTGTCTTATGGTTGATGTTTGAACAAATTCTTTTTGTTCTCTGAAGTCTTACTTTGAATAATATTCTCTTTAAAAAATGAAACAGCATTTGTCCACTCTTCTGACCAGCATTTTTTTTGCTTAGGCTCTCAGTCCAGGGTGGTTGTTTTTGTTTTTGTTTTTTTTTTTAACAAGTTCTGTAAATTCTAAGGAGCCAAACTTTTATTTTTTGATGGAGTCTCACTGTAATCAATGAGAATCTAGTGAATTGGTGTCAGACCTGTGACACAAAGTGGAAAACCTTCATTAACCATTTTCCTCTTTGTTTTCCCTTGCAATACAAGCATACACAATTTTTCTATTAAATTGGGTAGGCTAAGTAAAGTCAGCAAGTTTTTTTTGCTGTCTATAATGTATGAGAAATGCAAGTATATGACATACCAATAGCAGAAGCAATCTTTAAAACTTGAGTGTCTATTTATAAAACAGGAGTTAATACAGATTAACTTTTTTTAAGACACATTAGTCTGAGCTAGGTTTTTTAACTAATACATCTTAACAGACATTTGAGAGACAGACACTTGACAGACACTTGAGGATTTTAGAATAAAATGGTCTGACTAAATGTATGCCTGATTTCATATATAAAAAGAGTATTCCAGTTATGATTCTAAATTCACTAAATTGTTCCATTAACTAAGATAAATTTGTTGTCATGTGTTTGTTTAAAATTATTCCTTGATGTAGCTTCCTTGAGTATTTGCTGTGTTTTGCTGGATAGTGAAAGCTCTGAGGAATCCTGGTGGCAATAGTTGGATGAGAACTTGTGGATACAGCTGTTATTAACACTGTTTAAGTGTTTGGAAACAAAATTTGAAAGCTGTCTATGCTCTAATTTTTAGCTTTTTATCTAATTTCTTTGTACTATAAATGAAGAGCTTTTTAATTAGGGAGAATAATAGCAAAATAAAAGCAGTTAATCATGGCATAACCTCATGTCTACTCATTTGGAGCAGGAGGAGAGAAACATTACACACGCTGACAGGAACTGTGTAAAAAACACCTTTGTCTAGGTGCTAGTTATCCCTTTGCCTTAGCATCAATCCATCTTTTACATAAGTTTCAATTGGTAGTACTCCTCATGCTTGATGGATAGAACGGTTAAGAAATAAACTTGCCTTTTTTTTTTTTTAATTTTCCACCCTATAAAATAGTTAACTTCTCTACAGTGCAAAACTGAAATACTGTATAAAGATCACCATTCTTTGTTCTAAACTTAAAAGCTGTAAGACTTAGTAAGCTAGGTTGTTGGAGGTTTTTAGAGAATCCTGTAATACCGTGGAAAAAAAATGCCTAGAACTGAATTGAAACATATACTAAAAGCTTTCAAGCTATGAGTTCAAATATATTTTGTTTTACAGAGAAATAACTTGCAACATCATAGTAAACATAGAAAAAGCGCCTGATTTTTTTTTTTTAATGAACACTTGCTTTAAAATTGTGCACAGGAATACCACATTATCTTTTTAAATACTGACATCTCTTTATTAGTCAAAATTGATAAGTTGTCTGAAATAAAATGTCAAAATCAAATTAATTATTATGCAATTATAGAAATTAAATACCTATGTACCTTTGCTATTCACTCTTTTTTTCCTCAAAGTTTAAGAAGCAATCCCTCTTTGATTTATTTTGGATCACGTAACAGTCAAAATGTCATCTGGATGAATGCATGGAAATACATATTCATCCTTAAAATGTGTAACAGTAGGACAGGCACTTATGCTTAAACCTGGGAGTTTTAGAAAGCTGTCTGCCAGTTTTTTTATTTTCATGTTTTGACTATAGACACTGTAGAACTTCCCATTCAAGTTGTCTTTGTACATGTTCATGAAATCTGTCACCTCTTTCTCTCATGCGTCTAACGTTATTTTGTTCTGTTTTAGCTTAGCTTTCCATATTTTCTGTTGTACCACTTCTTCCGCACATTTCAGCGATACCTAGTCCATTGACATTTCTCAGACTTCTTAGAGCTTGCTGTCTTATGTTCTCTTTGTGACAGACTGTACCTTTCTCTGTTCTCCTGTCCTTTATCCAGCTCTCATATAATGACAGATGGGCAGTAATTTTTTTCTGCCAGATTTTGGATTTTGCCCTCTTGAAATCAGCAGGGAACCGTTACTGTGTTTTGCTGAGTAGGCTCACATTATTTTAGAAGAACTGAGAATTTAAGGGTTGTAATGTAGATTCAGCTGTTCCTGCAGTGAAAGAGGTTGTGGATATTTTGCATAAGGGAAAGACTCATAGATGAAGGTAGAAATTAGAAATTCTATAATTAGTTTTGTACTACATAGTGTAGCCTGTAAGGGAGAAAAAAGATTCCCTATATCTGTTTATCATTACAGTGTTACGCTCTTCCATCACTAAATGCTCTCCACAACTAAAACACTAAGACAAGATTTTTCTCTTAAATATTTTTTGGTGTGCTGCCTAAGACACCCCCCCCCCCCAATTATTTATTTATTTAAAGAGGAAAAAGGTAAAGTTGTACAAACTTCTTATGTTTTTTTTTTAATGTTCCTTTTGTCTTTTTGTCTCTCAAAACTTCAGGTCAAGTCCTTAAGGTATATTCCTAGACGTAATACTTAAACTGTTGCAAGAACAAGGATTTTACATGACTTTTTAAGCCACAGAAGTAGAAGAACAAAGAGTTTTTCTAATAGTGTCTGTAGAGTCATCTTATAACTAAGTGTTTTAAAGTGCTGATAGTTAGGCATTCATTTCCTCTCATTGCACACGTGGAAATTCTGATGCAGAAGAGAATAACTTACATCAAGCCACTGACAAACGTTGTGTAGAACTGAGTTATTGAAATAATTTGTATTTTTCTCAGTGAGTTCCACCACACCTGGCTTTCAGATTTAAGGGTTTTTTTTGAGCCATATGTACATCCATGATGCTGTCTTTTAAAACCCTTGTCCTTGTGGGTTAGAAAAATGAAGCTTACTTTTTAAAGTTTTTAAAGTTACTTTCAAATTAGTAAAGGTTAATATTATGTCCTTCCTCTTAACAGCTAGACTGCTGATATCAGAAGCTAATGATGGGGCAAGTTTGTTGAAATGAAACAAATTTTGCTGGTTTGTGTAGAAAAAAACAACCTTTTCTGTTCAGATTGTTAGACTCTTGAGGTCAAAGGATTTTAAGGTTCTTCAGAATGGAAGTTCTAGCACTGTTGTAAGAGATGCAAGGTCCTGATGGAACTGGGAGCTGAACAAGGTCTCATAAGAGACTTAGATCAACCTGGAAGGAGCCCAGTTCTTAAATCTTTACTGCAGAATGTCCTCCTTTCAAAAATCAACCGTTTCAGTGCAAAGGAAACTGTTTCAGAGTAAAGGAAGATATTTACACTTGTAAAATAAATATTTTTGCATTGCAAGAGGGTATGCCATATGAAAAATAAACATGAAGATGGAAAAAAAAAAACATTAAATACCCTTTTAAAGCAAAGAATAAAATGCTGAAGACTGTAGATTAAATACACGCTCCCTATTTCTTCAGCACTTGGTTTTGGTATTTGCCGATATTCATGTCTCATTCTGAATTAACAGGAATATATAAATAGGAATTGATGACAGAACTATGGAGTTGCGTGTTTTAATAATGTACCATCTTATGTATTCTAAATTTATTGTCATTATCACTCATGCATTAATCTTTTGGCTAAAAATCTGAAGTTGTAAATGGGAATTCAGTGGAATTCATTTGTCACCACCTAACCTGAAAGAGTAATACCGAAAATGCCAAATGCAGAACGTTTGGAATTTTCTGACTTGTTCCTACTAAATTTGTTAAATAAAGTGTGTTTTTTTTTAAATAGCTTCTACTGAGGTAAGGGACTTCTCATGTTTAAGAACTGCTCTCAGGCTTTACCATTTAAAGATACCCTTTTGAAGCTGATCAGACAGAGTAATCTGCTTTCTAGTATCACCCAATCAGACATTATTTCAAATACGTATTGTCTACTTGCATCTAACCCAGACCTCAAAAGTTCACTGTAAATACACAATGACAAATATTGCTAATATACCTTTCAAATTTTTGTTGCATCAACCTGAAAATGATAAGAAGATGTAAACTTCAGTATTTCTTTCTTTACTAGAGCACTTTCTTTCAAAGAGTGGAGGGGACTGCACTTTTATTCATCAGTTCATAGAATGTCAGAGTGAGTACAAGAGTGTTCGTCACATTTGCTTTAAAAACAACAGAAAACTCACCAAAGGTGGATAAAACCCAGAATTTGTCACTTCTGTTCATTATTTTTGTAGTAGCAGAAACTTGTTAAGCAGAGAACTGTGGCATTGTGGTATTAAACAGATGCCTGTAGTAGGAGAGGATATCTTTGCTCTTGGAAAGTAATGATTGAATTGTCTTTTCCTAGCAGTTAATCCATTATTTTCCCTCTGACCAGTAAAAGGGTAGTAACGTTGCCACTTGATACTTAAAACTGAATGTAATTTTTCATCTGTGTTACAAATTAAGAAGTTGAAAGCCTACAAATGTCAGTTTAAGCAAACATGACAGGCTTCTGTGGGACAGAGATGAGGTAATGATGCCTTTTCTCCATTTCACTTTATAATTTATATGATATTTACAGATTTTACATATTTTTCTAATTATCTGTTACAAAGAACAAAAAGGGAAACAAGACCTTATTTTTTATGTAAAAATGTAAGAGACTGTTTTAATAAAAATAGTGTGAAGACGCAATACCAGTCTTTGGAAAGATGTAATATTCTGGAATGAGCAACTCGTTTTTCAAAGCAAATGGGTTTTGAAATGGAGTGATGAAGTAGCAGAATCTGCATATGTGTAATTAAAGAAAAGGGTGTATCAACACTTCAGGTGTTAATACTTGTTGTCCCATTGGAGAAAAACATCGTTAGGAAAAAGAGAAAAGTGCTATTAAACTTCAAAGAAAGGTCCTTAGTAGCATAAGGGATTATTTTTCCCCTAATACATAATTTCTGTTAACTCTTAAGTTAAACAGAAATAAGATGGTCTTTTTTTGACAATTATACCTGTTGGGCTCCTTCCCCTTTGTATTTCAATAGGGAATCATAACAGACTTGTTTGACGGTACTGCTTGTGATACCGACTGCAGTGCTATAAACCGAATGATGGGTTACTGCTAACGTTTATCAAAGAAAACTTAAATTGTACTGAATTGAAAAATCCTTATTTTTAAAAATGAATGTGTGGTAGCTGTCTCCTGGAGAGCTGACGTTTAAAGTAATCTTAAATTTCACAAAGAATCCTGTTCATTTATTACATAATCTGAACTGAAGTTGATATTTTTTTGGTCTAGATTGAAAAAATCGGGCATGCTGAGTCATGTTCAAATACAACTTGGTTGACTGTTTTCATTGTTCGGGCATTAGCTTAACCTACTTTAGCAAAACTTAAATTAATGCCAAGTCTGCAAAGGAAATGTGTCCAGTCTTGTCACTATTGAGAAGCAGAAGCAATCATCAGGATCTGATGAAAGATTTTAACATGTAATTTGAAGTAGTAACAATAAAGTAAAGGTCGATTTATGTGTGTCTCCCCTTCCTTGAGGGGTGTGAAACCTAGAGTAAAGAGACTGCAGGGCTTTTGTGGACTCAGCAGAATGGATATGAGCTCCAAGGGTTCAGTCTTCTGCATTTTTTGTGACAGTGTACGTCTTCACTATCAAGTAAGAAAAAGATCCCAAGTCTGTTTAATTTTGTATATAAAAGCTGTTCTTTTAGTCCTGTGTTTCACTCTCTGCAGTAGTGAAGGTTGGGAGTTAGTGGGGGTCACCAGGAACGAGGCTTTAAGACATTCAGCAAATACTGAAGTTTAGAATGATACGAGAAAGGCTGGCAGGATTGAGAAAGGGCAGCCTGTCACGCTACTATGCTCTGCCTCCCCCCCCCCCCTCCCCCAAGGTTTTCTTTGGGAAAGGAGCAGGTGTATTATAAAAATAAAATAAAATCCTGGAAGTGCATGTCACATATTCAAGTAGTCTTATGTAGGGTTTGCTGTTTCATTAATAGAAGCAGAGGCATTAAAACTCTATCATCTGCAAACCGTTAAGAGAAATCTAAAAAGAAGGGAGAAGTGAGACAGCCATGATGTAGTTTGAGAAGGTTTTGACTTCTGCTGGTAGGAAGAGGAAAGTGTGCATATTGCTAGTTCTGGGGAAGAAGCAGGGAAGAAATCAGGAAAGCATCAGCAGGGAAGTGAAGAAAAATGTATGAAGAAAGAGTCAAGGAAATGTATTTAAAGTAACATGAGAAGGAGATTTGATGGTTAAGTAATTTAATATTCTGTATAAACAGTTGCTATGGAGGTAAAGGCAATTAAAAGTACTTATAAGTTAACAGACTCCTCAATATAGTCCAGATAGATTTTTTTTTTTTTTTTTTTTTTTTGGTAGGGAAGAAACAATAGGACTCTTAAAATCTTAGTTGCATTGTAGCATGCATGCTTAATGTGTGTAGCATTGTCTGTAAAACCTGACTTCTTTAGTGTTTTAGTTTTGTTTTGTTTTTCCAAACAGTAGGGCTCACAACATCATCCAGTAACTCTTGATCTACAGCAGCTATAAAATGTTATGAAATCTTGCTCTGAATGATCTGAGAAGTATGCTGCTTTCTGATCATTACATCCAGTCCACCTGTTGCTTGTTTCATAACTTTTCTTCGGTTACTACTGGTGAAATCCAGTGCAATCGATAGCAAAAGAACACGTTCTTCTTCCTCTTAATTAGTACTGGGTATGAGTTACTGCCAAATGTGATGATTAATAGACAAGAGATGTTCAGTGCCCTGTCAGCTTCCTATCTTTTGCTCCAATTTAGCTGTTCCTAATGACCTAGATTTTTTCCTCATTTTATGATTTTGCATTTATGATTTTAAATGCAAGTCAATTTTTGCCTTTTTACTATATCTTTGTGCTTTTATTTCTATATTTTAATTTATTTATCTAAATGGAGTAGGTTTTGAATGGATTGAATGGCTGCTTCCAACTTTTTAAATTGTATTTTATGACCTGTGGGTGACAAATGAAGTTACAACTGGTTAGTACAACTTTTTTTTCAGATTTTTTGAAATTTCTGTAGAGGGCCAGGTTTCCTTTCATTGGTCTTCAAAACTGGCTTCCTTGAAGATTAATTTGATATAAAAACAAATGTATTGAGAGGGGACACTTAAGGAATCAAGCTACGATATCCTATCGGATTGCACATAGTAACAGGCAACCTACATCTAAAGGGGAATTCTTAAATTTAAATGACAGGAATTGACTTAAATATGAACTGCAAATCTTAACTTCAAAGCATGGCATTTCAATAGAAAATATTATATATATATGTCCATATCAACAGCTCTTTAATTTTTGATAAGTAATTACTGGATAACATGAAATATTAAAATTATTTCTGCCAGAGGTTAAAGCTAGGATCCTCTTGTGTGTGTGTGTGTGTGTCCAAAAATGAACATCCTGATTCAGGACAAATGGAGATTTTGTTTTTAATTACATATTTTTTAAATTTAAGTGATGGAGTTTATGAAGATATATATTTTTTTTGAAATAGTAATATGAAAAGATGCAGAAATCTGAAACTGAAGTTTTAGAGAGACAGGTAAATCTACTTCAACTTTCTCTGAAGTTCTGATTGTCATCTGGATTCTGCTGTCTTTAGTGACTAGGGAGATAGGAATACAGAACAGAAGTATAAAATGCTATTTAATTTCTTGTCTACTTCCAATTTTCTATTTACTATCTAAGTATACACAGGCATGCTGAAATAAGCCATTTCCTGTTGGCTTTGAACTATACTGACACTTTATTTTTAAAACACAGAGTATTTAGTCTTTTTGTAAGTTGCGAGAGTTGCAAGCCACCAAGTGAAAAATACTTGATGTACCAGCTTTAGGTCACACTGGACAAGGGGACTTGAGCGTTATTGCTGAAATCGTGTTGAGAAAGCAACTTAGGTACAAATGTTGAAATTAAAATTGCCATAATGAGCATTAGAAAACAGTAAATCACTGTGAGAAAAGCAAAATATTTTTAAATCGGCACATAACTTTTAGCCATAGGAACTCAGAATTCTCAAAAATGTAAGGAGCTTCTGCCAGTGTTCAGAGCGTTTGTGAGAATGACTGGGCCAAGACAACTAATTACTTTCTTTTGTGTTATAGTTACTGTTTTTTCAATGTGAAGACTTCAAGATCCATCAGTTCATAACGCAAAATTTTCTTCTGTGAGCTGATCACAGAAGTGTATTTTAAGCTAACCACCCAACATAGAGAAGATCAGCCCTTCCGATCAAGCAGTTGGTAGCTATTCTGAGTGCAAGGTTTTTACATTCAGCTCATTGTTTTCAGAAATGAGGGCAGAATTCCTCACTTCCTCTCTTGCTGCCTTCCTACCTGCACACTCTTCCAGCCTCAGCTGAGTCCTGGAAAAATCACATTTGAAGGCTTTCATTTAGACTTGATTTATTTATTTTTAAGCGGAATAGTGCTCATAATGTCATCAAGTCACTCTTTGCTTGCGGCTGTCGAAGCTTGATGCCCACTGTTGTCCTTCCACGGTCTAGGCACAGTGACTCTCTCCAGCTCTTACAAACATGAGACTTCTGAACTGGATGATAAGTGACCTCCTGAATCCAATCCCGAAAATCCAGAGAGCAGTTCAGTGCTTTACTGAAACAGGATTTGTGAAAGCTTCTGGAAATGCAGGACAATATCGGTAGATAAGAATAGATGGAGGATGCATCACTTACAGAGTGGTTTGTCTAGCTGGGGGGCAGGAATGGGATGGGACAAGCTTTTGGTCCTACAGACATGTTTTCAGACTTCAAGTTTTCATGTCTAAAAGCTTCTCCTTTTCCATCTGTGGTTGAAAAAGATATCTCCATTCAATTCTTGTCCTGCATCTGTCCTTAGATTGTCATGGTGACAGCAACATGCCATCAGAGGACTTCAGAGACTTCTTAATCTCCAGACCTATGTGAGGCTAGAAACACTGACTAAACTCACTATTTTTTGCTAAGAAATTGAGAAGGATTTCCTGTCAGCCAACTTGCTCAATCTGAACTCTTGTCCGCACTGTATGTCCTGTCTTCTCTCCATCTCAGTTACCTGTTAAGAGCAAGCACATGGCTGAACCGGCAAACTGATCTCTGCCAGATTGTCAGGGATCCAGCGGGGAGAGCGCTGAGTGGGGACGAGAGGCAGCTTCAGCCTGGTGTTTCACTGGGTGTTAACAACCCTTAGGAATGCTTTCAACACTGTCTTAAAGCACAAGATTTACTGCGTAGAAATTGATTATGTGATCTGTAAGATACTTGACCCTCAGTAACTTTGTATGTTGGCATTGCCTAACCGCTTGCTAAGGAATAGTGAAATCCTGTAACAAGAAATTAGTTGCCGGTTCAGTAGTTCTCTTGGTATCGTTGATGAACCCAGACCTATATTTCCCGTGGTCTTACTGTTTGTGTCCTACCTGGAATAGGCTATTTAGTTAGAAGTTAGCCATCTGGTCTCAAATTCAGTTTTTAGGTGTTTACGCACCTGACACACATGCATAGACTGCTCTGTCTGTGCAATGTAAACTCAGTTTTGTGAACCTGAATGTGATGTATGCACAGCCTTCTGGAAAGCAGCGCTCTGAAGTTTTTAAGCTAATAAAGGCTATTTCTGTATACTTTTCATGGGCACTGATAAAGCAGTTGTGATGCAGAGGTGGCTTCTCTACTGCTACTTTACCATGGTGTATTTCTAGATTTCCACTCTATTTGGTGGGTGTTGATTTCAAGTAACCAGCTCTTAGAATTCCCTTTTTTTTTTCTTAGTTATAACTTGAGAATTTATTAGTTTTTTGCTCCCACTTAGATTTAAAAAAAAAAAGTCCATTTAAAAAAAAGTCATAACCTTTCATTAGTGAACCAAAGCGTTAATAATGTAAGTTTAATAAATTGCAAATGAAATAATTATGCACTTTATCACCAAGTTCCACTAGGTTTGTGTGCTCTGTTTCATTATTCCATGCCAGAATAAAGTTTTTGTTCAAGCCTGAGTTGTAATATTATCAGCTTTTAATTTGGTCATGGAATGTAGTCTACGTAGATGTGTGCAGGGAAAAGCTTGCTTAATTTGAGCTTGGAAAGTAACACTTATTTTGTTTGGCAGACAAGATCATAGATGAAGGACATCTAACCAAAGTGGAAGAAACAAAGCTTTTGAAAGGTTAGACTTATGGATTTATTTAATTGTTTTTGAAGCATGTTTTTTATGTCACTTTAATGCCTGTTCTGTCTTTAACTAGCAGTCTGAGTGTTGCTGAATATTCGTTCAATAAAAAAATAACCAATGAAGGGGAGCTATATTGTGTACTGAACTCTGCTCCAAATACTATTGTGGGGTAAAAACGTTAAGGGGAAACTAATTTCTGAAGACTGAGTGCATGAAATTCTAGTCTTGACTGAGTTCTTGACCTGAACTTACTTTTTCTAAAAAATTGGAAGTATTTTTTGCAAATTGATTTAAATCTCTCATGCCTGCATAAATTTAAATCATGATTTTGTTTTTATTATAGGAGGACATAGAAATAATGTTTAGCCTCACTTAAGTTGCGATTAAGAGTTTTTAAATTTGACTTGTTTTTACTTTACACCTTCATAATTATTTTAAAATAACTGTTAACCTTCCAAACTTGCCTTTTCCAAATAAATATAAATGTTCATCTCTAACTTCTTTTGCTCTTCAGCGTAAAACAAGTGAAACAAAGATCTAATTAGGAAAGATTAACCTTTTGAAAGATTAACCTCTTGAAAGATAAGTGATCCTTACCTTGCAGTGTCAAAACCAAGAATGTTTCAAAGCGTGTAGATCAATATTTTTTGTGTGTCTAATAATGTAAAATCATTTGGACTTTTAGGCTGATTCCACTTTTGTAGCTTTTTATTAATCTCTAGGCATACTAACTTGTTTATCCTCTGTCCTTCTACAAAGAGTTACTGTATTGAATAAATGTTAGCTTGTTTAAAGTTCTGGTATTTTAGAAACTTTTCACCATATGTATGAAATTGCACCTTTAATCTGTTGCTGTGTGTGAGTACGTTACAGACAGTGTGCCATATTTGGCAGAAGAATGCATACAATAACTGTAACTTAACGCTTGCATGCCACTTAACTTGCAAAATGACAAGCTATTTTTAGAGCTTGTTAATGTACTCAAACTCATCAAGTAAGTATGATGTCAACACATTTTAATATACTTTATCATTTGGGCTATATTTATTCAGCTCAGTTTTATTACGGGAAACAGGAATGACTGCTGTGAAATAATGTAGTACAAAAATGAGTTTTGTCCTTAAGACTATGGCTCCAGAATAGTAAGCAGGTTTCTAAACCATTTCTCTTTTTTATTTCTGCTGTTTCGGATGGAGATAGTTGATCTGTATATATATGTATATAGCATATATCTTTCCTCTAGTGCCTGATCTTGGTCCCGGTTTCCTGATGAGGAATCAGGAGGAGGAATTTGTGTACCTGAGGACTTGTGGGAGGGGAGTATAGGAGGAGGTGGGGAGAGAGAGAATTAATTCAGGGTTTGGAACTTGCACTGCTCCATTTCTCCCAGAACAAGGAAGCTGTGTCCACGTATGCCCAGATATGGTAAAGTTAGCTGGATACAAACACTGCTCAGCTTAGCACTTCTGGATTGACATGGGTGAGGTTTTTAGGATATACTTTTCTTAATACCTAAGCTTTACAAAGAATGTATTACTTGTTTTAATAACTATTACAGTTTTCGTGGGCTTGTGTTAGTCTTGTGGGCTTATTTCTATTTGATACCTGTAAAATGCTTTGTATCATAACATCTTCAGACGTTGTTTTTAAGGAGTAATGTTATTAAACTAGGGAAGCACTGCTTTCACTATAGCATAGAGGAACCCCCAGACATCAAGTTCTTTGCCCCAGTCTGTATGAGCTTTGAAGTCAGCTGTGAAGTCATATGACTTCTATTTGGAATAGCTGCCAGGTCTGAACACCTAATGTGCTCTAAGTGTACAGATGCTTTCCCCTTCTCTCTCCAGTGATTTCAGTTATGTTAAGGTAGGAAGTCTGGCTGTTGATCAGCTTCTTTGTTTGTACTTGCCTTCTTCTGTTTCATTTAGAAGTAGATGTCCTGTCACAAAGAAATAGAAAACATTTCATGTTAAATGAAGAAAATGGTTTCTTTCTGTTGTGTCTGTCATCTTGCTAATTTCCCAGTGTAAGTGCATGCATCTTCATTTTTCCATGTCTCATTTTGGGGTCATTCAGTTGCATTTATTGAATTGTTATTTGAAAAAACAATTCCCCCAATCTTTCTCACGACTCTGTTGCCTTTTTTTTAACATGTTCATATACTAACCCTGTTGGTATAACACACTTGATTTGTTTACTACTTGACACTTTTTAATCTACAATATCTATATGTGAAGAAATTTAGTTCACCATGCTTTTCTGAATCTATGGTAGAAGGGAAGTCTGTATAACGGGAATGTTGTAATGCCTTTGTACATATATAGGTATCTCTCTTTACCTGGAACTTGATACTCAGAAGAAACATGTGTTAATCAGTGGTAGGCAGCAATGCTGTCAAACCAAGGCTGGGCATAGTTGGCCAAGAAAGCCTTCCTTATGTTTAACCTCACTTGCATGTTGGTGTCCAGGTTCGTAGGTGCCAAACTTACAGGGTTTAGTCTAGAGATGTTGTGCGTTTGTTTAATGGTTCCATCATAGCTAAATTGAAATAGTTATTAAAAAAAAAAAAAAAAAAAAAAAAGGTTCACAAAGTAAGCCTTTAGACTAGGAGTCCGGGCTACTGCTGTGTCCCCTCAACTTCTGCAAATGTCTGCTTCCCATTAGAAATTTAGAACTGGTGAAAAAAATGTGTGGGGCTTCACTAAATTGCATGCAATAATGTGGTGCAGCTATTTCATGAAGGTTTTTTTTTTTTATGGAAAAGACATAGCAACTGCCTTGTAGTAATACAATCTGAACTGAAAATTCTTTCTAGAAACTAGTTAGTGTATTAATTTATGTTACAAGGATTCTTGATTGGTTAACGCTACGCTTTATTTTTACAGTACAGTATATACAAGACTTGCTGCTATTTTTTTGTCCAAAATACTGAAGCACAGTTTTCTTCTTAATAGCAGTTTCATTCTGATTTGTAACAATATCTGCATTGTTCTACTTTTCTTTTCTTATTTGTTCCCTGATTGAATAAAACAATCAGCTTTTGCACAGAGTTCCAACTGGCAAGAATACAGCTTTAAACAAAAGTTCAAGCTGTGCATGAGGCTCTTACATCCCCTATTAGATGCTAGGCTAGATAATGACTTCAGTAATACTGAATCCATTTTAGCCCAGATTTATGAAGAAATAAGCAAACAGCAGGTTTTTAAGTGTTTTCAGCTCTTTTTTTCTAGTGACATTTAACAGTCATTAGATATATGTGTATAGAAAAAATTATGATTAAGAAACTGAGCAAAGTATTTACTAACTGTAGCTGATTCTCCTTGTCTCTTACAGAGAATCAAGCAAGAGTGAAAGAATCTGATTTGTCAGACACTCTTAGCCCAAGCAAGGAAAAAAGCAGCGACGACACTACAGGTAAAGATTTAACTGAAGTTTCTGTAAAATCGAATTGGTTTGAATTAAATCACTTAATCATGAGAATTTTCTAAAAGGGCAGAGAATACTTGTATTGTGTGTTACGTATTATAAGTCGTTTATAAGTTTAAGCAGTGTGGTGTACTTTGCAACTTTATAATTAACTATTGTAACGTGTCAAGTATAAAAGGTTCTTTGCTTGAAGAATGCATATATGAAACCTGTCTGTGGTCTACCTGTTCTCTGAAAGTGTTTTTTTTCCCAGATGCCCAAATGGATGACCAAGATCTAAATGAACCTATTGCTAAAGTAGCTCTTCTGAAAGGTAAACAGAATTTTATTTTTGTAATTTTAGACGCATAATCTGTATTTATAAGTTAGTCTACCACCTTTTTTGTTCTTTTTAATGAAATGCGTTTGTACAAAGACTCAAATGTTTAAATCATGGTAGTGTGGAAGAGTTGCACTTAATGATGTTTCCTTTGGGTGATACAAAAGCATACTGCTGAGTGTTAATATAGAATGAATTTGTGCTTAAAGTTAGTTAGCTGCACTCACCAACTGTGTTCTATGAACGTATGTGTTATAACTTCAAGTATTGATTAAAAAAAATAATTTCAACATTTACTCGGTTTAGGGCTAATAACCAAGGAGAAAAGGGATTCCTCCACCACTGATGAACACTTTAAGCATTGTGATGTTTTACCTGCGTAGTTTCCATCACTGTCAGAAATGTTTCAGTTGATCTGCATCTGGTGGCTTAAAAAGAAAAGTCTAAAGATTTTTTATTGTTAACATAGTGAAGATTTAAATTCCTTGTTTTAACAGTATTTGGAATGATTGTTGAACCTTAGCTATGATCTTCATAGTTAGAAAATTACACTTTTCACTGCTCTGAAGGCATGGACTTTAGACTTGATTAGCAAGCTGTTTACATATTTACATGATCTGTAAAGAGTTGTGGGATATCGTTACATTTAGCATACTGAAAGTTAACTTTCTTGGCTTTATGTGCTGCCACATATTTGCAAATATCTATGAAATAATGTTTACATTGGCATCCCAAGTAAAGAAGAATACGAGAGCTTTTTTGTGGTTCAGAAAGACAGGAAACCACAATGAAATTTAGGAAATCCGTAAGAGAGCTTTTTTTTTTTTTTCTGTAATTGTTTACCCTTCTCTGATTTTCTGATGGAAAGAACTTTAAAATATATAGAGTATATATTTCTAAACAAGGAACCTAAAACTGAGTATGAGATATTTTCTAGTGAATTTCAGTTCAACAAAGCTATATAAAAAGGAGCGTTCCTAACACTCAGCACGTTCTATTTACATTTTGCTCTGCGATGAACAGCAAAAAATAATAATGCATATAACCTTACTCATACGCTGTAATTCAAAAGCAGTTAGCAAAATGTTTTAAGCAAATACTTTGTGGAAAAACAAATAAAAAATCTGTAGTGGTAGGTCCACTGATTAAGTAATTTTTCTACCCTTCTGGATTCTCAAAAAAAAGTGTGTGTATGTATATATGTATTTTTAAATCAGTGGAAGTGAATGTTCTCACGTAGCCAACTGAAGACTACTCATAATTGGCTGGATTTCTTAGTTATCCTCTGCAGGCACATGAGAAGTAGTCCATGGACCCTCAGATTGAAAACCACTGGTGACTGAACTCTCCCTAAATGCAAATAAAGTCTTCCTAGGCTCTGTCAGAAAGGTTGCCTTTTATAGCCCAAGAACAAGATAAGCCTTCTGTGAGCATGCTGCTTCCTGGGTTAGAATGGGCTCAGGTTCTGTCAAGGGTCGGGTGTACTTACACTTTTTCTGTCTGGGCTGTGTTAAAGTGACAGGGAGGGTAATTCAACTCTCTTAAAAAGCTAAAATCAAATTTTTGGTAGTAACATCAAAACGGCCTTGTGTTCATGTGGATGATTGTCATTGTTTCATCTGTCTTTACCCAGTTAGACTTAACCATAACCATCACTGAACTTCAAAGAAGTAGAAAAATACTTATTTGCATAGGACAGCTTTGCAATCAAAATGCGTATTATAATTAACTAAAGCAATTGGAAAAACTTCTTCTCTTGAAGCTATTTATAGGCATTCCCATTTTGTTCTTCTGAAACCATTTAAAAATATCAGTACAATGAATCATTTGCCTTTGTAATTTTTATAGTCTGTAAGCTCACAGTTTTGTTTGCAATTATGTCAGAGAGCCACTGCATACTCTTGACTTTGCCCTTAAAAGGATCTTATTTGCCACAGAAAGACTTCAGTTGGGTTTGTTATGCATTCACGTAATTAAGGAAGAGTGAGAACATTTCTGATCTGGCAGCTGCTGGAATGCGGAAATGGCTGTTGGAAAAGGCACTGCTCCTTTTTGTTTAACTGTCGGAATTTAGAAAACAAATGTACGGAACAAGAAAATGATGAGATGTTAAATTGTTGTAGTTTCCTCCAAGTGTATTTTCCATCAATAACTTCTGAGAGCATTCAGGGATCTGCTTCAGCTTTCTGCAAGTCAGAGTCTGGCAAAGATGGGGAAGGGGAAGACCTTGCACAGATGAGTAGACCTAAACATCTTTATTAGCCATTTATAAGAATTCCATAAACATTGCTATGTAAGTGGCTTGTGACTACCTATAACAAAGAAAAATTGCAAAGTGAAAAACAGGAACATGTTGAACAGATGGAAAGTAACAAATGACATCAGAAGTTCAGTGATCTTCTTCTTGTCAACTTCCTCATGGCTTTTTGTAACTCCAGGACTGATCCGGGGAATCTAAAAAGTGTGTTCAGTTGAGGGTTTGCTGAATAGATAATAAATATCAAGAATCATTAGTGGCCTTGTTCAGGAAGTTTGGGAATCATTTTTTTTTAATGTTGCAATAATAGCCAAATATTTATTTTATGTGCATTATAAGCTTTCTGTGAATCTTAGAAAGTTGAAGAAAACTGAGACTTACGATTGTCTATCAGACTTCATCTGAATACTCTGAAAGTACTCCTCTGAACAACCTCAGAAATCCTGCACAATTCTGAAAGGGAACTTTTGTGAGATTGGAGAAATACTAGCCTACTAAGGTAGTTGCTTCCACAGACCAGACATACAGATAAAGGATGAAATAAGACAGCAGCCTATGTATCATCCTATCATTTCTGTTATCAAAACAAAAATATAAAGACAGACGTGCAAGCAGAGCTCTGTTAATGTCCTCATGCTGATTTAATCATGTTGATTTCATCTCAACTTTGTTTGTCTTTTTTATTGAAGCTTTATAGATCCTGATTGCAAAATCCAAGTTTATATTAGATGGAAAAAAATCCTTCACACACTATCATATTCTTTAATGAATTGGAAATGTTAAATTTTCCTTAGAACTGACCCATGAGTTAGACTTCCTTTCTAGAGCCAGACTAAAGGAGAAGCAGATTTCATGTGCTTTGGAAATGATTTGTTACGTATCACACAGTTTTGTTTTGGTTTTAATGATTTTAAATCTACCAGTAGAGTGAAAAACAAAATAAATGTTAAAGGAAATCTTATTGTGTTGGGGTGTGGGGCAGAAAGTGGAGTTTATTAAGAATCTCTTATAACATGGCAAAAAATCTGATCACAGATGAAAATTTCCCATGAACTAGAATAAATGAGGGTTTTCAAATGGTTGTATTTTGACCTATTTTTTTTTGTACCTCATAATTAATGATAGAACTCCTTAGACTTCTGGGGACAGTTAGTCCAGTGTTGAATACTTCTGGAAATTGTTCAAATACTTGTTTAATTGAAGCTTTTTTGCATTGGTTCTCAAACCACTTTTCATGATATGAATTTGCTTCTGGAAAGAATTATTTCAAAGCCCAATAATAGCATTGCTCTATTTGTAACTGGTAAAAACTACTACAGAATTTGTTTTGCATCTTAGAGTTAGCACAAACGTGATGTTTGTCAGTTTGTATAAGACCAAAAACCTATTATTATTATTTTTTTTTTTCATAGGCATACTTGTGTTTCTTGGCTTTTGATTTAAAAATGTATCAAGTGTATGGAAATTTCCCAACTGCATTTGAGTAGAAAAGAGTTTTTACCTCGACATACATTGCGTCTCTGCGCAACTGATTGTGTTGCCCTATAACTTAAGTTTCTCATCTCCCTTGAAGCAGTGTTATCTTTCGTGATGTATGCTTTCATTGATTTGAAAATGCTGTCCACCAGAAAGTTCATTTAGGGTGTCTATTGTTTGATTTGGGACACTGCCTTCTTTATCAAGAACATAATTTGCCAACTTCCTCATCCGTTTCTGCTGAACTGTCTCATTAGGGAGGACTGAAAGTCTAATTGCTCCAGGTCTTCATCCATGAGAAGCTAAGAACAAAACATCTCCAGCAGAGAGCAACTAGGATTTGGAACTCTTAATAAATTTATAAAAGAGTATTTGGATGAAACATTTAGTCCTCTTTGTTCTTTCTGCTCTCATAATTTTGTTCTGAGAAGGTCTAAAAGCACATGTGCACCCGTATCTCTGCTCCGTGATCCCACCAATTTATTACTGTGCGAATAGGAAAGACACAGCCTCTTTTCTGAGTGCTGGTATGCTGCTGGACCGGGCTGGGATGTGCTTGGAGGAGCAGGACTATGGGAGCGTGGGCTTGGGTGGTAGGAGATGCAGGATCGTTACTGCTAAGTCTGTGCTAGGAAAGGTTACAGTACCTTCCTTTTAAAAATAGAGCAGTTGTAAATGCAGTCAAGGATTGTCTTATGCTTATCGTTTCTTCATTTATGTCAATACAGAAATCCTTGCCAATCTATACAGTATTTTTAAAAATTCTTGAATTTGTGTATGTTTTTTATTTTTCTGCATGTTAAGTAGAATGAATGTTTTAAACTCTGCATATGTTTACCTCCTTTTAAAAGTGTATTAATATTTTTGCTAATATTTACCTAATCCAATTTTGAGTTTACTTTAACTAACTCTGGATGATGTGAATAAAAGGGCACTTGGCATCACATGACAGTGCAAATGAAACTTGTACAAATTTATGCTTTAAAGAAAATGTTCTTTTATCAGATGAATTGCAGGGTGCACAATCAGAGACTGAGGCTAAGCAAGAAATTCAGCAACTACACAAGGAGCTGATTGAAGCCCAAGAGCTAGCTAGAACAAGTAAACAAAAATGCTTTGAACTTCAAGGTGAGACTCAGATCAACTTGACTGTGTAGGGTATCCATTAAAATTGCATTTAATAGGTAATCTTAAAAGGGGTCCAGCTTTGTTGACGGTTGGATAGATTTGTTTCCTAGCATCTCCTGCACAGAATGTCAGAAACTTGTTTTTAAATATGTATAAGCAGTCAGATTGAGCCCCTGACTTTCTGGTTCGAGAATGACGATCTTTTCATCGCACTGCATGCGTACAGGAGCTCTATATATTTCATCCATAGAAGACACATTTATCTAGACATGCTGGTTCATCCATATTTCAGTCAGATAAGGCACATAATGCTTTCTGTGGTAGCTCTTCAGATCATCCTTTCAAACATGTAGCTGTATCACTGACATCAGCAAGACCATGGGTTGTTTTTAGCAGGAAATAGCATAGTCCAGTTTAATTCACATTGTTCAGTGGTCGTGCGGAAGCTTTTTCTTCCCACTCCTACACCAGTTTGCATTTAGCACACGTGAAGTATTTGGATCAGGCAACTGATTATATTAATTCCAAATTAATTGCAATATTACCACAATAATAATATATTTCCTATTAACTTTTTATTAAACTACTTACACAGTTACTAGCTTTGATAACTTACTGGAATAATCTGACTGTTTTAATCTTTTCAATTAAGGGGAAGTCATGACTAAAACTGATTACAGAACTGAAATACTTCTTACTAACAAACATTTGGGCACATTTTCACTTTCATTTGTAGCACTTTTGGAAGAAGAGAGAAGAGCATATCGAGTGCAAGTTGAAGAATCTAACAAGCAAATAAATGTTCTGCAAGGTAATGAAATACTCTTTTTCACCCCACTCTCCTAGGGGAAATATATAGCTTTAGCTGTTTCCATGGCATCATAAGAACTTATGAGGGAAAATGTTAAGTTAGTGTATGTTTTAATATGATTCGTTTCACAGTATCTCTGAATTCTGTTGTTAAATGTTTCTTGACAAGTTCTATGCTTTAATCATAACTTTAAAAATGCAATTAATGTCATCTGTAACATATTCCTCTTCTCCTTTCTCTTCCTTCAGTCTTTCTTAGCTTTGAATGATCCAGAGATTCTTACTGTGGCTGTTTTACCTTTTCCTTAAACACAGAAGGTTTATTTTGTACTTCTCAATCACTTCACTTTATCGGTAAAATCCTCTTAAATAATTTTTAATCACTCCAGATCTGCACTGAAGTTGGATGCGTTAAAATATCTTCAACAGAGGCACTACCTGTGCTTTATGAAAAATGCGTATGACCGTACTCATATACCTTTCAGCCCAAAATGATTATAGCAGAATGGAGTCCCATGATTTGTGTAACTCTTACTTGTGACACAGAAGCTGCTGTTACCAAGCTAGTGAAGTGCTTATTGACTGAAAGCAGAAGGGTTTGGGAAGAGCAGTGAAAGTAGCCAGGTTTGGTTTTCTACAGGTTTGTTGAATACCTCAGCCCCTCCAAAATCTTTGTGTTGCCCTGGTGTTATAAGAGATCTGTGCTAGCTCAAGCTTTGACAAGAGTTGCTTTTGCCCAGTATGTTGGCCTAGTGGCAGCATGTCACATAAGCAGTTTTGGCGTTACACGCCTGCCTGTTGGTCAGCCTGTACGTGCGAGTGAGTTCACTGGTCGAGGTCCATCTTGCCTTAAGATTGATAAGGGTTATACTAGGACTCTTCCTTATAGCAAACATCAGTATGAACATCATTATGAACTCAGCCACCGAGAAGGAACGTGTAGGAATTTCATACCTTGAGTTCTTTGTCAGTATATTGTTTGGTTTGGACATCAAAATGGTTAGAAGACATGAACAATCAGGTAAATGCACTGACAACACAAGTCTTATTTTCTTCGGAAATTAAATTAGCTTTAGAAAATTATTTTTATGTGTAGTTGGTTGTTGTAGAATGTGATACTTTTTCATATACCAGCTACACTTACTGAGAAGCTTATGATTGCACTCTTTTATAGCAATGTCAGCAAAGCACATTTAGGTCTTCTGCCATTATTCCTCTAAGAAAGAGGGGCTTTCTTCACCATAAGAGCAATTCAATATTAACCTTTGTCCTGCTAATAATGAAGATCCTCTAAGAAAAGAATGCTATAGCAAAAGTTAGAAATTAGGATTTGATAGGCATTTCTATGCAGGAGGAAAAAAATTTACATCTCTTCTCAAAAAAAGAATCAAAGTAGAAACTTGACAGAGCCATGCTTAATTGCAAGGTGGCCCTTGGTCTGTTGAACACTTGCCAAGTGAGTTCTTGCTAATGATTCTTGCTCTTATCGCTCCTTTGTGGTTTAAAACATTCTGATGTTAGTTGCTTGCTGCTTTCCAAACTTTTAGGGTGTGACATATCTCACAACTTGGGAGAAGTTGTCATGATGTCACTGTTCTATCTTGGCAGGCTCTGTGGAGAAAAAAAAATCCTGACAATTTCATACGGTAACATTTGTTGAAGTATTTTCATGGAATCTGTTTTAGGCTAGCCGGTGCTACGTGGCTTATGTGTTTGACAGAGAGAGGGTGCTATAGAAACAACTGAAATCCTGTCTCTGTGTGTGAAGTTCTTTACATGCGCAGATAGGTGAAGCAAAGAAATTCTTGTATCTCAAGTAACTAGTCATTGCCTATTTTAAAAAAAAAAAAGTGAAACATTCAGTTTGGGTGAGGTAATGGCTTACATAAATAAAAGATGTAATGGAAGCTTTTTTTTTCTAATTGCCATTTCAAATTATATCCCATGCCTCGGAAACCATTCCAGTATTCTTTGTAGTAAATCTTCTGTGTAAGTTATTTCTACAACTCCACCAAATTTTAGGAACACTTGTATATTTTTGGATTTTCATTCATACTATGCTTGTTTTTGTGCCTGAGTATTTAAAGGGAGAGCTGCTCATAAATAATGCAGACAGAAAATAAATTTATTGGAAAAGCTGCCTGAGAAGCAGCAATTCAGTTGGGCTTGATTAAAATACATATATATATATATGTATCAGGAAGATATATATATTGAAAAATCGCTGCTTTGCTCACTGGCCTCCTGCTGCGTTAACGAGTCTTAATTCTTGGTGTTTTAGACACATGTACTTTTAGTGTAAGGGTTTGGTAGGTTCAAGGCTTCAAATACAACAATACACAGGTGATTGTTAATGTTCTGTTGTCTTTCTCTGTCAGATTGTTCTCATCTACTAGTTTGATTACTATTCTGTTAGTATAATCCTGTAGAAATTGTTTCCAAATGAAAGAGATGAAAGCCTTTTGTTGCTCACATATTCAAAAATCCATCATGCTGCAGATGTTTTTGTTATGGAGCAGGTATGCTGCTTCATCTTACACAGGATTGCTGTGAAATCTCATTTAGTATAGTCTATAATAGCTATTATGTATTATAATACGTATCATGGTCTTCACCATGCTGTATTTTCCTTCCAAAGTGCAGAACTGGGTTGTTCACAGGTTCCTTAGCTCATCTAATGAGCTAAATGTCTTGCTGGAGACTGTTCAGAAGAGAAAAATGTTGCATGTTTCTTCTTTACCGTATGTCAACTAGCAGCAAAGTCTCCAGATTGTACCAGTGTATGAATTGTGCCTATCTCTCTGTACATGAAAGGTCTGAAAGACATCAAGCATCATGGATAGTTGTCATGAAAGCCCCTCTTGAGCAGTTTTTATGCTCTATCAGGTTACAGCATGACTCACTCACATTCTGAGTGTCATCTTCTGTAATGGATCGAGAGAACAAAAATAAATACAAGAAACCTATGAAGGTTACTTAGCCTCGGTTATCTTCTCCGTGCTTTCCACTGTCCTTGCTTGCCCTTTGCTTCAGAAAAAGCAACATACAACTGTAAGTGTGTAATTCTAACCCTCTACAGTACTTGATATTAGGGTTTTGAGTGATCTAAAGAACTTTCTTTTCTCAGAGCATTTCTTCATTAATTACGTAATTGCTTTTCCTCTCTTTTAAAATCAGTGAAATACACGTGAGCTTTGATTTGTGTACTTTAAAAGGCAAAACAAAAACACTGGGCAAATTATGCATTTTGCCTCCATCAGTCAGGGTTTTAACTATAATTTTGTTCTTCTTCCTTTCATACTTTCCTTTCCTCTGTACTGTATTTTTTGTAAGTATTTGCACAGGATTCTATTTGCATGCATATTTATGAAAAATAATTGTGCTCAGAGAATAGATGTTAAGTGATGAAAAGTTTTGAATAGGAATAATTTATAAGGTTTGCTTCATGCAGTTGTGAAATTCTGAATAACCCAGCACTTACGTGACTGCTGCACATTTGCAGTTTGCAGCCACTCGTGAGTACTAAAGGTCTTCTTACAGTTCAGTATGTTAGATCAAAAGCAATAGCTGCACCTAAAATTCATCTTGAGCCTTGCAAAACACTTTGAGCAAAGAAGTAATTTTTATTTTACAAGTTGAGAGAATGGAGTAGAAATTAGACTCTGTGCCTCAAATATTTATAGACATCACAAGTTAACTTTAGCTGCTGAACAGGCAAACATTTCCAGTGTAGTATTGCAAATCTGCGTGGCTTGTCAAAGAAGCTTTCTTGCTTTCCCTCTTGTTCACTAACCCCCCAGTTTCCCCATTCTGTTTTACTTAAAACAAATCTGGATCTAAATCTTGATTTCATATTTCAGGAGAGTTCCTTTAATGTCCCCCACATAACAACCCTGTCTAAGAAAGCTCTGTCAAACCCTTTTTCTTGTTTCTTAACTCTCTGTAATACACAACCCCTCATATGTGCGTAGATCATTTGTTAAGATTAATATGTTTTAATTGCATTAGTTTTCTTCAGTTCTATTAAATGTCAGCAGGTTGAGAACGGGAGGGTTTTGTTTAGATTTTCTGTAAATAAAGTTTATAAAAACTGTAACAATAATGTATGTTTTCCAGCTCAATTGCGGAGGTTACAAGAGGATATTGAGAATCTTCGTGAGGAGAAGGAGAGTGAAATTTCAAGCACTCGAAATGAGCTAGTCAGTGCTCAGAATGAAATTCTGTCTCTTCAACAAGTAGCCAAAAAGGCAGCATCAGAACGAGATACTGATATTTCTGCTCTCCAAGAAGAGCTGCAAACTGTGCGAGCAGAACTTGAGCGGTGGCGGAAAGATGCCTCAGATTATGAAAAAGAAATTGTCAATCTACAAGCCAATTTTCAGCTCAGGTGTCAGCAGTGTGAGGAGCAGCACAAGGAAGAGGCTACTCGTTTGAAAGGTACTTGTTTAATACAGTGTCACAGACCACCACAAACAGCATCCTTCTCAGTCTGATGAATATCAATAATTCAGTTTTTCCTCCCTTCCTCTGTCCCTCCTTCCCATCATGCATGCACACCCATGCACTTACTATATTTTTTATTTATAGATGTGTATCAAGGCTTATAGTGTTATAAAACCCTTTTGTATATTTCATTAAATAGTAACTTTCAATTATGCTTAAAGTAGCTTAGGTACCCTGTTGATACCAAAAGTAGGCCAAATGCAATGCCATTTGGAAAACCTGTGTTGTTAGAGGGACTGATACTGCTACAGGTTTTCAAAAGGACTTGCATAAAATCTGTATAATTAAATCTATGTAACCAAAGCCCGTAAAGGGGTAGCTTCTGAACTTTTAATTTGTATTATAGCAAAGCTTCACTTGAGAAACCTGCATTTATTATGGGTTAATAAAACAGATAATATTGTGTTCATTCATGTTAAAATACATTTAGAATTAAAGTTTTATTTTGGAAGCATGATGTGCAGAGATATGCAAATACTTGGTGCTGAGCCAGATCTGCTAGGCTCATTCATTTGCTCTTCACTTTACCTGCAATGCACGCAGGTAAATACACCGGAGCCACTGCTCCAGTTCTATAGCTTCAGGTCTTGGAAAACCTGCTAATAGAGTTCAAAAGCTCATGCTAAAATATTCTACATGCCACAGAAAAGCTGGCATCTGTAAAATATGCTTTAAATTCTGAATTGGTTAATCTTAGAAGTCATCAGAAAAGCCTTTTTCCAGCTGACACTCCAGTCTCCGTCATTATATTATGAAGACGTGATATTGATAAAAACCAATTTTACTGATAGATTGATTAGACTGATTAGACAAATAGACTGATTTATTATAGCTGTTACAAAAAAATAAAAATGGATTTATTTATACTTTTTCATACAGCAGAGGCATGGTTGTGTAGTGACTTTAGTTGTTCGTTACTTTCAATTTGTTTCCGATTTTTTGCTGAGAAGTAAAATCAAATATGCTTCAAATATGCTTTTTTGTCAATGGTTTTAAAATACTTGAGTAGACACATAAGCAAGACAATTTTCTACTGCTTTGTACCTTAAAGAAGCTCACATGAAGAAAAAGCCCTAGCTTGTTCACTGGCTCACAAGCTCTTCCTAACAGGAAAAGATACTGTGATATATTTTATAAATGATTGCAATAGAATTCATATAACGTGATTATAATAATTTGAGCTTTACAGCTAATACCAACTTTTCCACCATTTATTAGCTGGTGCTGATTGAAGCATTCATAAAATTATTGTACTCAAAATTTAATTTTATTAATTGCAGGTGAACTTGAAAAGTTGAAGGCAGAATGGAGTGCTCTGGAAGCTGAATGCGTTACACTAAGAAAGGAAAATACTTCGCTTACATCTGAACTTCAGCGACAAGAGAAGGAGCTTTCTAGGTAAGGGCATGGTGGATTTGTCTAGGAAGGTATCAAAGAAACTTTAGAGGCTGATTATTCTTATTTCTTCCCAAAACTGGTACTAAGTGTCTGATGGTGTTTGTGATTAAATGAACGGAAATGTTGTTTTTATCTTAGTTTTTGGCAGAACACAATCTTGCCATTTATTTCTCCCCAAATGCTTCTGCATTACTTCTCAGATATGTTCCATGGTATCCGATATATTTCGCTATTAGCTTATGCCATTGGAGTAAGCAAAAGAAGCATGTGTGCAAATAAATTAATTACTTCGAACAACCTTGGACAGACTTTGTCAAATTACAAGTTTGTTTCGCAATGCTTTCATGCACATAATATATAATTAATGACTAATAAAAAGTGAAGTAAGAAGCTAAAAAAAAATGGTAATTTAAGTTATAGTATAGATTATAATTACATTAAACACGATAATGTGTGCACATGCATTTAAAAGCAAGTCTGTGGACAATCTTTTACGTCAGTACTTTGCATTAGGGAGTCAATGATGATCTGCACTTCTGTGATTGTTCCTAGCTGATTTTTCTGTATTAAATAGAAATGTGAAGCTTTTGAAAGTGAAAACTGCTTTAAAAATATTTTCTTTGAATTTAAAATGTGTAAAGAATCAATTGGATTTTATTTTTCAGCTCTCAGAAGCAGAGTTTAGCGCTCACCAGCAATATAAGTGTTCTTGAAATGTCTCGAAAGGAACTTGAAAATCAGATGGGATCTTTGAGAGAAAAACATCAACAGGATGCAGCTAGTCTAAAAAGCCAACTCAGTGAAGCTGAGAGTCAAGCAAAGGATGTTCAGAAAGAGGTAACGTGTTTTGAAGGAATACAGTGCCCAGTGACTTTTCTTTTATTTCACTATAAAAGCTTAAATGTCAAAAATTCAAAATTTTTAGTGGCAGAACTTTCTTTTATTTCAAGTACATATGTGTTAGGTAGCAATATATACATCAATGGTTAAATCTCAAAGGGAAAATTTCAGATAACGTGACTTACATGTTTTTTGGGATCTTCCTGAAATTTACTTCCATGCTACCTTAGTAAGATCATTTACTTACTTATAAGCTGTTAAAGACAGGTGACCCTTATTCAGAAATGTTCCTGATTGTCATGGTATAGAGTCTGGTTAGCCATTATGAGTCTAAATGTATTCTTCTTAGTCAGTATGATTTTCCTAGTTGGATTTAAGCCTTATTTGAGAACAGGACCACACATTCTTTAGAGTTGGTTTCCTTTCATCGTAATGGATCACTAGGCTTCTAAAGATAATTAGGAAGTGCATAAGGAAAAGCTAGCATTTTGAGCCTAGCTTCTAATGATTGTGTCTGGAAGAAGGCCATAGTCTCCACTAGTTACTTGCTTTCTTCTAGAGGCATTTTGAGCAAAGTTTTTCCCTGTCACTGCTATTAGTTTGTGTACTGCAGTGTTTTTCTTTGCTTTGTCATTAGGTCATCCCTGTCACATTCCTTACTGTTTTTCTAATTTGAACAGTCTTTGCTAATCTGTGTGTTTGCAATCGGACATGTTTGTAAAGTTGCCTACTCTTTCAAGTTTGTGGTAAATGCCACAAACAAATTGAAGGTCATTGGTTATGTCCTCACCAACTACTGTCATGACGACTACTAGAAAACTTGTCATCTGTAGAGAAAATTGAATGCAAGTTTGGAAAAGGAGAAACTGTCCATAAGGTAGAAAGATGAGATGCATTGTCCCAGTATTGTTTATACTTAATCCACAGCAATAATTGTGGCATGTTATTTTTTTAAATGACTTTCCTTCTCTTACCATTGATTTTGGTGTGTGGGAAAAGGGTTTTACTTGCTTCATACAAAATGTTGATTTTTGCACCTATTTGACTGATCAGCATAGTTGTAAGACTACTGTTTAAATGTAAAGGACTCCCTTTTTCCCCCTGTATCTTGTTTTGTCTTTATAGTTTTTAGAGTTCTGTCCCATATGCTAAATTGATATGAGAGATGAGTTAATTTACTTCATATTTCTTTGCTTTGGAAATCATTGCAAGAGTTGATAAGCTGTGTGTTAGCCTTGTGTTCTGAGGTTAGCCTGAAGTGTTAATTGTGAACCGTTCATATTCATTTCTTAATGCACTGTTGTCCATGAGTATTTTTGATAGATGTCACGTTACTGTATTGTTACTGGTACAGCACGTAAATTGTTCACTCTGGGAAAGACTCAGAGCAGTTGAGTATGAGCAAGCTTTCTGGAAAAGGACACAGTACTCAGTGCAGTGATGTTTTCAGAATATATGTGACAGTCTACTAAAAATGTGGTTTACTTCTAGAATGTCCCAGGTAAAGAGAAACACATTCTTTTCTATTCAGTGATTTGCTGTCTGTGAATATATCCCTGAGAGGTTCCAGGGCAGGCAAAATTTGTCTGCAAAAGAATCCTCTCAAGTAATATAAAAATGTTATTGGTTATTTAATGAGAGATAATGGTGAGCTCGTTCTGAACTACTGCACTTGTATGTTCTTAATGGCATGCAGCATGGGCAGCTGCTACACTTGTCTAAAGTGGAAAATTTCTGAAACTCTGGACATTTCAAATGTTTGAAACCTAATATAGAAATGTAGCTAGTTATTCTGTGTTTCTAGACTTCATTTGTTTGTAGAATTCTATCTACTTGTGAATTTTTGTTAGTAGCGCGACCTCTAATAATTTTTCTGATTCTGAAGCAAGCTGTAATGTCGTTGCTGCCTGTTTAGTCATTAAGTGAGTTGTGTATTCTCCTCCAGTAGTAGGGGAGATCATTACATATCTAGCATGAAATTTATTACACTTCTTTGTATCATGCTAGATATAAACACAGAATTTACGCTTAATTATCCTGAAAAAGCATACTAGGAATCCTAGTTTTTCAAAGTCAGGAACAAAATCTTCATTAAAAAAAAAAAAAAAATCGAAACCAATATTTTTGTGTTACTTTTATTAAGAGGGAGTGTTCTGATCCAAGGCAAGTTATGCTGGGCAGAAAAGAAAGCTGGGTGCTAAGCAATTGTAAGCATGCTTTGGATGTCCAGAAATCTGCAGCCTTTTCTTTCTTTTTACATTTAGTATGAAAGAACACAGGCAGCTCTCTCAGAACTGAAGGCAAAGTATGAGATGGCTGAGCAAGAAAAACAGTCAATCACAGAAGAGCTTAAACAGTGTAAAGAAAACCTGAAGCTGCTACAAGAAAAAGGAAACAACGTAAGTGTACAAAATATTTGGGGAAGTCTCGTTATGACACCAATGACAATTTTGATTGAGAGAACACCTAAGTGTTGAATAGAAAAGGCTGGCCTTAGCAACAGGTCCATGTACCATATCATATGCAAAATTCCATTCTGGTACTACCTATGCAAATTTGCAGGTCATTACACTGGCACAACTATGCATGCAAGTTAAATTTACAGCTCCATGACGGTTTTAAGTATGGCCTTAGATATCTGCTGTATTGAAATAATCCAGCTTAACTAATCGTGAACCAGAACTAGGCAAAACTTTCTAATTTCAGAGACTGATACGTAAGTAAAAGCTGAGAAACCTGTGTCCAAAAGAGTTAAGCAACCTTTTTTAAGATGCTTTTATTTTATTTATTAGTGAATATTACAACGTTTGTTCCCTCCTCACTCTTGCTTATGCTTCTTAACAGTGATTATCCCTGGTCAGCTCATGCTTTATACATGTAATTGAACCATCCTTTCTATTCACTAATGGAAATCTTTTCTGCTACAATTAATTTGAGAGGTTCTATCATTAGAATTAAGTTTACAGCTAGGGACAGCTTTTTCTTATACTAAGATTTCTGAGATCCTCCAAATGTTAAGTGTGGCAGATGTGTTAGAAGATAGTTACAGTCTTTTTAGATAACTTACTTCTCTGGGATGGCCAGTTCATCTTCCTGTACTGCTGCCACGATCTGTGGTGGGTCAACAGCTCCTGTAGTAGTCAGTACAAAATAAAAAATTTACGGGTATTGTCCTCTAAAATCAGCTGTGTGCTACGTGCCCAAAGTTGATATGAATACTCTTACCGTGGCCCACTTACTAAAAGTAAACCTCTGACATAGTTAAGCAAAGATGTAAAGAACTCAAAGCTGTTCTCATGTTATCATGACTATGATGCTAATAACCTCTTGGAACCTGCTTCCTTTTTAGAATTCTTCTGCAATGCCAAAACAATGTTGAGTTACTGAAATAGACAGATGTGCAGAAATAAACAAACCCAAACTTTCTAATAGAAGAGACCATAATGAAATCATTGTGAATGTGAGACTTCCCGTTCTGTTAAAACACTAATCTCAGCCCTAAGGTGGTTAGTGAAAAAGGGGGGTAGCTGAAGGAAGAAAAATACTGTGAGGGGAATTGGAGTACCAGATGAAAGCTTGTGAGGTAAGGGATTTTTTTTTGGAAGAATTTGAGGTGGGTGTTTGAATGAAATGAGGAACTAGACCAATTGCCAAAATCTGTTTCCAGAGGAGCTACAAGAGTTGAAGCCCGGAGGTCAGGGTATGAAGAGCATCCAACCATATAAGGACTCGCAGGACAAGTTTGCTTATCCGAGCAAGCATTACTCACAATCAGCAATGTAAAATATGTCTATCTTGTGGATTATTTGAAGCATCATGGATACTGGGCTGAGCTCCAAACTCTAATTTTTCAAGTACTCTTGTCCCCTTTTTGCTGGAAACATTATCCGTTACTTCATTCTTCAGGGCAGTGTCCCACAGAGTGACTTCCCAGTGTGGGATTTGTTCCTTTTTGCAGCCCGTCTAAATCTGAGTTTTTGCGTATCTTCATATTCTAACAGCAGATGCACGTTGTCGATGAAGCACCTAGTTAAGTGCTCTTCAGCAATAAGAAAAATTTTATATGTATTTTGTTAAGTTCATGAGGGGGAAAATTTAATCATTTGGAGGCAACTTCATTTAACGTGGTGAATATTTATCATCTGTCTCATTTGTGAGACTTGAATGCGTGTAGCTTATAAATAAATCTATAAGATTGTCTGGTAAACTAATACTAGAAAAGAGAAGGCTTCTCTATTCCATTTAGAAACCCATTTAAATACTAAGATTTTATACTTTCCCTTTAGGAAGGATGAAGTTTTTTACTTTAAAAAAAAAAAAAAAAGCTTTGTGTTCTGAACCGCTTAGCAGCGTGGTGTACTATTTGTGCTTGCATGTTTGTAGTCACTGATTATTTCCTGATGCGCTTCATACGATGGATTTATTTATGTGAATGGTTGAGAACATGAGCTGCTCTGGTTGACTTAAACTTTTGGCGCTTTTTTGAACACTGCTGTGATTATTTCTACCAATGTGCTTTCTGTGGGAAGATGGCACTGTGATTTGTGGCACCAATGACACAAAAAAAAAAAATACTGCATGGAAATTAAGAGTGGCACACGATTTGTGAGATTCTGTTTTTCTATCTCAATGTTTTAGACAGTCTTCAAACCTGAATTGATTGTGTATTTATTTGGCTGAACAAAATCAGGGTGGCTTCAGCACAAAAAAGTTGTTAAGAAAATACAAAGCATGGTTTGAACTTAACCTCTGTGTGTCTGTGTGTGCGCACAAATATATAGGCTAAGATGCAGAGAAAGCAGATGTCTTCCAAGGACAGCTGAAAAAGAAATTAGGTCCATTTTTGCTTCTAGTTTATCATTTTAAGAATAGAAGCTATATATCCAACATGTGAAGTAGTTTACAGTTAACTGAAAATAATTAAGGAAGTATTCAGATTCTTCTAATAAAACCATAAGCTAAATGAACCCTGAAGTTTTGCTAGCTGGAAGTTTGGCCCAGCTGCATCATTGGATTTTTAGAATTGCATTTGCCCACAAGGCTGATGCCCTGCCAGAGGTGCTGATCCTTGTGGTGTCTCTAGCAGCAATATACTTCCCTGATTCATAGTACCTTGGTGCTGAATGTACAGTCACGCTATAACCTTACAGAAATGTCTGAACTACTGGATTTGCCTGTGGACATAGTTGTAATGAATTAATTAATGAAGGAAAAAGATGGCTCTTCCTGGAGGCTGGTGATGGAAAGTGAGAAAGGTGGAATGAAGAAGCAGCTGAAAAATTTACTATCTGGTATGAGTCTGGTATGAGTAACTTCCCTTAAGAAATCCAGTTTGGATTTCCTATAACTCAGAAAAGAAAAATGAAAAACAACAAAAAAAATAGAATTAAGATACAGGCAAATTCCAAGTTGAGATGAAGTTTCTTAGAACGTTTTCTGCCTCCTTCCCTTTATTTTTAAACATTCCTGTTCATTTGAATAGAACGGTGTACTAACTTTGTATACCAGATTAGATAATGCTGTATTGTGTTAGATGTCTTTAATACATTTCATTTAAAACAAAGCTCACTGACTTATTTTTCCCCTCTCTAAATCATCTTTACCTGATTGATTTATAGCACAAAGTGATTTTTAATATCCCTTCCCTTCTTTAGCCTTCCATATTACAACCCGTCCCAGCCGTATTCATCGGCCTAATCCTGGCTTTCCTGTATTGGTGTTACGGCCCATTGTGGTAGCGAAAGGTACAAGCACTACTGTTCAGTCGATGTATGTTTGTCCCTCTCACCTGTATGTGCCATTTCTGTATCAAATAGTGCATGGTGAAATGCTCACAGGTATTTCTTTACCTGAAGCAAACCCTTCATTTAATACTGCCATTCTGTCGATACTGATGAGCTGAGCGATCAACTAATCACTTAACATCTGTCTGATTTCTTTAATTCTAACAATGAATTCCATTCTAACTAGTTCTGAATGTGCCTCTTCTAACTTGGTCTCAGTTTGTCTTTAGCAAATGGGCTACCTTTTGCACAATGCTGTGATGATGCTAGGGCCTGGAAGAAAGCTTAATTGCTTAATTAACTATGAAAAAAATGAAGAGTTTGCCTCTGAATATTAATAAAAGTCAAGAAGCTTCAGTTCTTATTTACGGACTAAGAAATTCTTCTCTGGCTTTAAACCCTTATTTTTCTCACTATGGCTGTGAAGAAGATTGGATAAAACCAAGATGAAAAATAGGTGGTTGGTTTGTATTCTGACCTCTCAGCTTGCATTTCCTCTAACGTCTCCCAGTGTGTCCTTCTCTTATTGTCGTCATAAAATGTCGTGACAGTCCGTTGGAAATGATTTTGTTAGGAGCTGTTATGAACTAACGTCATAGACCTGGGTTTAAACCTTCCAAAGCCAAGTTAAAGATGTCAGTACTACGTACACCTGGCTAGCATTTGCTTCGCACAAGTGATGTTTTAAACATCTTAAGCCCTCACGTGTTTAATAGCAGATTTCTTTGAGGTGCGTACGGTAACGAAGCTGGAAATACGGAACTGGTTCTCCTGGGGACCTTCAGTCGTGAAGAGCTGTGGAACTCCCTTTGCCAGAGCAACACGGGTCACTGTGCCCCTCCAAGTCAGGACTAGCCTGCAGTAGGGCTCGTGGGTAACATTTTAGTGATGCCTATCAACAGGTACTCAGGACTTTCAGGAACCATGGGGTAAACTGATTAGTGTGAATTAGAACAAATATGATATTGATTTTTTTTTTCTTTCCACACAGAGACAATGGCCTTGGATGCCTGTGATGGCAGCTTTGGTTGCTGTAACAGCCGTGGTGCTGTACCCAGGCCTAACCAGAGCTTCTCCATGAGAACTGTTGTTGAATCCATACACCGTCCTCCCTTTAGAAGCTGGCAACATTCATATACTGAGGGAAAACAGATTAATTCTCTTCCTTTTTACCTCTTAATACAGCACAGCTCCGCGTGAGAACAGCAGTAGGGTCATTTGCTTTAAACTGTATAAAATGTATCTGTCTATAAAGAGGGAATAAAATTGTGATTCATCATACTGTGAGCAATATTTTTGCTTACAATTTCATGCAAGTTTTAAATTAGTATGTTGGGATTCTGAATACTATAATGGTGGCCTAAAGTAGGCTTCTTGGTACCAAATTATTTATAATAGCTAGGTTTGCAGACACGTGCTTTAGAATCTGATTGCCAGATTTAAAAGGAAAACCACATTTCTGATTTGGACACCCAAGCCAAGTAACCTTGCAGATACTTGGACAATGGATGCAGTGTGCTCAGTGCCTTTCAGTATGATTTTTTTTAAACTAGTGTACCATTTTACTTGCTGTTAGTCACTGAGCTGTTGGGAACAAGACTTAAGAAAACTTCTCTTATCACGCCTTTTGAAGGAAACATATTTTTCTTTGATAAGGATTGCTTTATTAATGACTTCTTGGGAATAAACACAATTCATGTCCAGCCTTAAAGAGATAGAGATACTGATGGTGGAGACCAGCCTAGAGTATTTAGTGTGCGCGTGTGCGAGTATAAGCATGTGTGTGTTCTTGAGTGAGCTAAGGTATTTCTGGGAGCAAACACTTGGTCATTTGATGGACATAGTGCAGTGGTTCAACTCACGTTAACTTTAGTTTGAATGTAATTTATTAAATTTCATATATTTAAAGAGGTGCGTTCTTTAAAAGTATGAATACTTTCTCACATATCACATTGTATCGATTTATTTTTTCAGTCATTTGATACTTTCTGATGAGCTGGGAAACTCTTTAATTAAGCTTTTATTGACATAACTTCATTAAGAGAACTGCAACAGTGTGATTAGCTGAAAAAATTCTAAGATATGTAAAATACTACAAAATTGGAATCATGCACCTGGTACTGAATTGTCAGGTGAATGTGATTTTAATTTGGTAGTAGAATTTTGTGCATCCTCATCCCGTGGCTGTAAGTACGATGCAGTGGTCCCCATTACAAAGTTTATTTTCCTTATCCAAGTACTATGCCTCTTGCTTTTTGCTGACTTTTAGTGGGAATCACTGTAGTTAGTGCTGAACTAAATGTAGACTCTAGTTGTCTTGTTCAGCTCAACAGTTCTGTCAAAAAAGTTTATTAAAGACTTTAATATGCTAAAGAATGGTAAAGTAAAACGGCTCTGCTAAAGGAAACTTCAACGTAGGGAGATAATCTCAACAACTGAATTGGCTTTAAACAATTCTATGGCAATCAACAGGTAGTTTAAATATTTAAATAGAAATTTAGTATATGATTTACCTTGTAAAGTTTTGAGGGTCATTGTCCTTTAATCAAAGGTTCTATCTTAAGTTACATGGGATTTGCTATTGGGAGGATTATTAGTTATGGAAAAAAGTCCACAAGTGACTTGTAGAAAATATTGTCATTTAGTTCATTCATTTCATCATTTTCAGTTGCAGGAGGCCACCCAACCACAGAACACTCGTATGCCAGTGGTACTCAGTACCTCTTGTATATAGGTTATTGCAAATATTGTTCTGAAATGCTTAACTTCAGAATTACATTTTTTAAAGTAAATAATTGTTTTAAATCTATTTTGTAAAGATATAAAAATACAATAGAATTTCTGGAGTACAGATTAAACTATTTGCACTAACACACGTGATGTGCATGATTTAATAAAATAACTTTACTCTCCCTATGCATGTTTGAGTTGAATCTCATTTGAAAACAATACTCATGCTAAGTTTCTTTTGTGCTAGATGTTGCCACAATTACTAGGCACAATGTCTGCAGCATGTTCAGTAATATCAAGACTTTTTTTTTACGTTGTATTTCACATTTGCACTGGTTTAAGTTTTCGTCTAGCTGATCTCTCTCCTGTCTGTGGCTTTCAGAAGGAAAGGGGGGAGGAGAGGGTCATGAAGAACTTGGGAGCATTCTTGCTGGGGAAAAAATAAAGTTTTTACAGCTGAAAGCTGGATTGCGCCTGTGGCAGAGGTCATGAGGTTGCAGGAGCAGTGGCTGCGGATATGGAAGGCCCTTCTGGGGGAAGGGAGCCTGATGCTGCCTCTGTTCCTTAGCATCCTGCACTCCCCGGTTGTCCCTTTCAGCCACTTTTCCAACTGATCCTCTTCCCTCCTCCCTGCGGGTAGCATGTAGACGTGGTGTGAGGAGGTGGAGCAGAGGCCAGGAGCAGGGGCCCCTTGTGGCTCGCAGCAGGGAAGGGGCTGATTTCCTTTGGACCCACACTGGTGGGGGGCCCCCACTGCCAGCGAGTGCCCCATACTGAGCAACGCTGCCTGTGACGTAGGCCTGGTTTTGTATTAAAGACAAATGTTGTGTTTTCAGAAATCTTTAGCGCATCAGAGAGCTGAAATTTGAGACCCAATAAGGCTGTATTAAAGGAGAAAGATTAATTACGTGCATGTGTGCATATTTACATTGCGTGCACAGATGCGTAGTACACATTGCATGGGTGTTCATGCTTACAGTTTTACCTGAGTTTCCCTAATACCGGGCCTTTCCCAGGAGTTCTTGACATTTGCATGTTCAAAATGATCAGGAATCAGCACAGTTCACTCCCTGAGGATCCCTGGAGAAGGGCTGGGGAATGGGAAGTCACTGTTCTCCAGTGCGTTGACACTAAAGCAGCAAGTGGAGTTTTGTAAGCAGTCGGTCCACAAACCCCTCTTTTCAGCTGGTTTTCATTGTGTTTGTTTATGGTAAATATCTGTGCTCTTTTACATTCTTTTTTTTTTTTTTTTTAGTTTCAAGGCTTGACTAGCTAAGCCTTGGAATTCCTGCAACACGAGCAGCTTTTCACAAGCATTTAAGATGCTCTGAATCTACTTGTAAAATAAGTGCTCTGAGCTTGAACCGAACTCTGAGGTTTTAAAAAGGTTTCTCATACTAGGAAAATACATCTGAGAGTTATTTTATTGGTTACTAGTTCAATTTGGAAGATTTATCATAATAAAATATCCGAATGCTTCTTCAGTTTTTCTCTGGTGTCTTGATGAGGCACTATCTTATTATTATTATTATTATTATTATTGAGTTCTAATAGCAATTCTGCCCTCCTGGGGACTACTACAGCAACAGGCCTTTGATGTACAACATAAAAAATACGCTGTAACTTTGCTGTTCCTTGCAGCTGAACTAAAGGTGTTCTTCCATTGTCTTCCTGACCCTTCTTCCAGATTCTCTGGATGTTTTGGTGCTAAATAGAGAGTTGTGAGCCTGCACAATATATTGCAGTTTCCTCATAAAACAGTCTTAGGGAGATTTAGTGTCAAATGACTGATAGCTGAGGCAAAGGTGTATTTTGAGGGTATATTCTTAATTTTTTTTGAATCAAGTCTTCTGAAGTATATCGTCTGTTCAAATTTTCAGTGTGCTTTACGTAACGTTTTTGAATGTCTCCTGCCTTAATCTGTGTGGCTCTATCGTTTGCAAGAGTAATTTCTTCAGCTTCAGTCTTCTTTGTGATAAATGCCCTGCAGATTCATTCCACCAGCAGCACCTGCGTGCTTTAAACCACCAGGTCACCGCAACCCCAGGGGCTTTCGGGAAGCTGCTGTAGCTCACACTAACTCTGCAAGGGTTGGCTGGTTTCCCCCTGGGGCCTTTAATCCCCTCTGGTTTTTCATCTGCCCTTAGCAACTTGTCTCAAGAGTTTGAATTTTCTTTAAAATATCAGCAGGTCACAGGAAAGAATTAGAAGCCATATTCCCTCTCCCCTTCCGTCTTCCAAGCACATACCTCTGCATCTGTTCCAAGGGTGATTTGTTTCTAGCCAACAACTGCGCTGAATTCCTCAGGTCCAGGTGCCTTGCTGTTCCCAGTCCCTCTGTGCCCTTCTGGATGCACAGTTCCTTCCTTCCATCTTTCCTTTCTTCCGTCCTTCTGTCCATCTCCTCGGGCAGGAATGAGGCTGCAGTTTGTGTCTCCCAGTCCTTCCTGCTTCCGTGGGCTTTAATTTTGTGCCAGCTAGTTCAAATTAGTAAGCAAAGGTTTGCCCCTAGAGCCAGGTTCTTCTGCTTGGAGAGGGTTGCACACGTTACTGCTTTAAAAACTGCTCCCATTTTACCAGATTTGGCTTGGCAAATTAGTGTAAGGCAAATTAGCAGTTGAAACAAAAGTTTCAGTGGTAACGGCCATCAGAGACTCAAATTTCCATTCATTCAAAGGTGGAGGGAATTCATATCTAATTACTGCTCTGGGTATCGCAGCCATAAAACTTCCCAGATTTTAATGTCAGAAACATAATGTCAAGCTAAATTACCGTGCATATTTTAGAAAGAAATCCTGATTTAAGAACTTCAGGAAAAGAATTGGTCACCTCTCTAGGTAAGTTACTTGAACAATTACGTACTCATCTTTAATTATATATATATATATGTATGAATTCATCTGGTTTGGGCTCCCAGCTGTTACATTTCAATATATCTCTCTTAGAGGATGTTCTACTACTGCAAATGTCCTGATCCAGAGATTTGACACACCATGACCAAAATACCTTCTAGTATTACTTTATATGAATGGATTGAGTTTAGTTTTTTTTCTTCATTCCTCCAATTCTTGTTGTCAGCTTCTAAAATTATATCTAATTGTATGAGCGTTATTTTTTTGGAGGGGATGCCAGAACAGAACATGCTCTTACAGCGACAACCTTACTAACATGGGATAAATAATACGTTTTGTATCCCACTCTGATAATCCTGTTTGGCTGCCTACCAGATCCCTAGGACCTTCCTGGTATTCACTGGCTTCTCTAACATTTGGATTTTAATCTTGCGAATCAAATCCGTGCATTCCTCACATCGCTCCAGCCGCGTGGTATCTGACCGCAGGATTGTTCAGCAGTAACTGCAGTAAGTGGGCAGCACAAGACAAAGCTGTTCCCAGTCCTGTTCACCACATCGTCAGCGTTCTTTTGTTTTTGCTATTTTTTGTTTGGTTTGTCTTTTTGCTTTCAGGTTTTAACAGCAATGTTGAAGCTTTTCTACATTATTGATCAAAAATTGTTGAATGGTAGCGAGGCAAATTCCAGATCTCTGCAGGACAGTAGAGAAAACACACAGTGATTGCTTCACTTAGTTTTTGCAATGTCAGCTGTTTCTTAATCTGGATTATTAGCAGCAGTGCTAGTAGTGTAGTGATCGTTTGTATTGGGCTGTCAGATGACTTGGAGAAGTCTTGGTAATAAATTTAGTTTTTTAAAAACTTAAAAAAATGAATTTTATTTAAAAAAAATGCTTTGATAGGTATAAATTATTCTGTGCTTGCATTCTGTACACGGAGTGATTCGATTAGAGGTGAAGCAGAAGCAGTCCTTTTCCCAAGGCCATACGTCCTTTCCTTTGCTCCTAGCTGTACTGCTGCCTGTTACTGCCACTTGCCTCTCAAAGGCGTTTCTAATTCCAAATTACTCATGTGACTGTCTGCATTTTCCAACCTACAGAGACTGAGCGTGATTTCCAGTGCTGGCAATGTAACGCTTCTAATGCACCAAGGGTACGCGTGCATGTGTGTAACTGCTCCCTGAGACCGCGCTTGCGTGTGGTGAAATAGATCGCAACCGCTTGCGTTTAGCAGCCCTGCGAAGGACGGTTGGTATGGAGATGTAATCATTTCATTGTGGCAGGACATACACTGAAAATGCAGGTGTGCCTCTGAGCATGTTCTCCCTTTGTCATATCTGATGAAGGTAAACCAAAGCTTAAGGAATTTTCTCAAACCTTATGAGGAATGAGAGAAAAGTGATCGTCCTGTTCCACTGGAGTAAAATGTATCCAAAATCTAGCTCGTATTTGTTTCAGTACCCTCTGATAGGAATTTCTTAGAATCACCCCCCACACACTGAGTGGTTAAGTAAGGGCTTTGGTATGGAATGGAGTTATTTTAATCTTTTTGTGCTAAACCATTATGTCAATATTATATTTATATTTCTTGTTAGGAGTTCTTACTCTGGAGAATACTTTATTGGATGTGTCATCAGCTTTGATGCAGCAACAATACTTGTCTTGAAGAATATAGAAACTCGTATTTAAAATGTTCTGAATATACAGTATGTCTTTTGGGATGAATAAACAGTAAAATTTACAAGAATAAATCTACAACACAACAGAAAGTTGATTTGTATTGTACATGGTCTTTCATTCAGCCTAACTCCCAGTTTCAGCACTCTACAGTTTCCCAGTAACATGCAGCACTGCTTTATTGCAACAGATGACATCTAATTAGTGAAACCACTTTAAATCCCAATTTATTTTAAAAGTAAGATTTTTTTTACCTGTTTATTTGGCACAACTGGGGTTCGCAGACACACGACGTTTCTTCCCCTGCTTCAAGGTAGAGCAGGGCTCCAAGCAGCGCTTGTTCTTGCACGCAAACCCAGGGCAAGGTGGGCTGGCAGGACGTGCTGCAGGGTGCGAGTGCAGCCCTGGTTTGTTCAGCGCCATCTTTCACAGATTTGGGGACATCATTCACGGATCATCCTGTAAGAAAACCAAAAAGCCTACAGCTGCTAACCTGTGCTGTAAATCCCGTGTACTCGTGGAGCTCTGATCAGTGCTGGCTCGGCAGAAGGGCCCTCACTGAGGGCAGGCAGGTGGCTCTCGGCGAGCTGCGGCCGTGCGAGGGGGAAAGTTTCCTCCACGTTCGCTGCATGCTTTGGATCCAGCCCAGGCTGGGGTTTGAGTTAGCATGATTGCACGCCAGGCCCTGACAAGCCCTGGTGTAAAAGCCTAGCTAGCTTGTCTCTTTTCTGAAAAGTTTGAGTTAACATTAAAACATTCTACCAGGTGCAGTAGATGTTGGCTTTTAAAGAAAAAAAAAAAAAAAGCCTGTAGTGTTAAACATATCTAACTGCTTTTCGTGGGTGTTGTTGGTAGCAGGTATTACTCTGTCTGCCAGTAACTTTGTCTTGGGTGCCTGTCTCCCAGATGCCAGTGCCAAGTACTCATCTTTAGACCAAGGAGACAAACAGTGAATTAGGTTTTTGGTTTTTATTTTCCTGAGTAATTCTGTGGTTGGAAAGTGGTGATAAAGATTTTTGTTCCTGAGAATTGAATATCAGTATTACAGGCTGCTTAGATGTGGTATTAAAGGTGTGCTTTTCAATTGCGTATGGCAGTCAAGTTCATCGGCAGTTTCTGTGTTGCAGAATGTAACTGGGATCTGACTGTGGCTGGGCATTGTAATAGAAACGTATTGCTCAGTATTTTTTCCCATTTCATACTTTTTGCAATGTAAGTGCACACGTAGCCGGCAGCAACTTCACAGTCATTTTCATTGCACTTGCTGACTGGGGTTGGCCAGGTGTCGTGTCTCTGCTGTCCTGGCCCTACACGTTGCAGCAGTACTACGACCTTCCTCTGAGACTTCTATGCATTACAAGTCTTCCTTAGTTTCCACAACATTCAGATGTAAAGGGCTCTCATCAGTCTGTTTAAACAGCAAATTTCATGTTGCTGCCATCACGCACCTGCTGCATAATACCATGTTTATATGTTCTCAATTATGTCCTAGCCAGTAACAGCTGATTAACAATCTCCATTATTATTACTTTACACTGTGTACGCAGTGAGCAAGGGTGTTCCCAAGTACATCCATGCCCCTGTTCAGGAGAAGATTGCTAATAGCAAAGCAACAAAATATCTTGACTTAAATGGTGTTTCTCATCTCAAATCTAGAGAGAATGATTTTATATATATATATATATATATATATATATATATATATATATAAATTTGTTCCAAGCTGATGCTTTCCCCAGTAATTCAGAAACAAATATTGGAATAATTCCATCAGAAAGAGTGCTTTGGGGATATTTCTTTGGTGGAACTGCATCGCTTTATCAGATACATAGGATCCTGCATCTGCTCGGGAAGTGGGTCTGGGTCTGCTGGGAGTCTTTGCTACTGAGCAAAGGAAGCTTAGGTGGGCAAAGAAATTCGTCGATGAAGCATTGTTGAAACATGTATCAGGATGGAAGATGTCGCTGTTGAACTGGCAGAGATCTTTCTCAAAAGCATCTCAATTCTACTCATATGCACACAAACTCATAATAGCAGTGGTGTTAATTTGGTTCATTTAATGTAAATGTTTTCCAGTTCCCATGAAAAACATTTCGCTGTAGAATATTAAAGCATGGTAAGTTTTAAAACCTAAAAAAAATAAAAATAAAGACAGCTGTTCTATTTTTTTTTTTTAGATTTTGAGCATGTATCGGAGGTTTTCAGTCCTTTTTGGTGTGAATATACTGTGAAAATACCAAGTTATAACTGTTTAAGGGGAAGGTTGCTACCTGTGAGACAAGCATGCAAAGCTGCCTGTTTGTCTTGACGAGGATTACCGTAGGTAATAGTAATACATGTGCAAGCAGCTGTCTCCAATTGAGGATGAAGAGGCTGATGAGTCACAGTGGAGTCACATCCTGTTAATGCTGGTTACGGACACCACCACTTCACCCTTCCGTGTTCTGACTAATCAAGGTGAAAAAAGAAGTGAAAAGAGATCTCTTGGAATGTGAAACATGGAAAGACAATCCTGAGGTCTGTTGCTATCCAAATCTTGTATGTTGGTAGCTCACCTGTTCAAAAGCAGCTCAAGCCAAGCGCAGCAGTTAGAGAGGCCTTGGCATCCAGTCAACCACACTTCCTTGGTGGTGGCTCTGTCTGCCTCTGCGTTGTATCGTGGTTGTCTCCAGACACAGGCAGATATGATGGCCTTGCTTGCATCTGGCTCTTCTGTCTGCCCTTCTCTGCAGTTGTGCAGGTTAAGATGATTCAATGTGCAGATGCGGGTTCTGGCGGGTTTGGAGACGTGGGATCTAAGGCTGATTCAGTAAAAGTGATTACATCTGCTCCAGCATGTCCTTGTGTCCAGGGTGGGAGAACTGGACCTGAGCAGTGCCCACATGATTGTGCTCGGAGCATTTGCACTCTGGTGAAAAGCAGTCTTGTATCTCAGTACCCTGCAGTCAGCCTTGTGGGGTGGGCTTTCAGCTGGAGTCCAAGTGGTGTGTTAAGTGTACGTACGTAACTTCTGTTCTATCGCTACACATTCCAGCAGTCATCCAAGCGGTGCGTTTACCTGTATTTTGTGGCGAGAACAGCAGAAACAGCTTGGTGTAGCAGGGCATTGTATAAAACTCACCTGTGCAATCTGTTCTAGCAGAACAAAGCCTTGTGCTTCTCAGTTCTGTTTTAATGGGATGGATTCAGGCAAAACTGAAAGCATTTCAGGCTTTTAAAATTCACTGTGTTGAAAGGGAGTCGATATTAATGGCAATTGCTGCGTCTGCAGATCTCTGCTGAGGCACCTCTTTGTTTGCAATGGGCAGTGTAAAAAGCATCCCCAAATATATTGGCTGCCTCTCAATAACTTACACTGGCATTGAAACTGGAGAGGAATTTTCTTCTTCTGTCTCGGCGCTGCGCTGCTTATTGCATGCAAAACTGGCTCTCTTCAACAAGGAGCTTCCACTAACAGCTTGAGATGTCAAAACAGAAATTTCAAATGCATTTTCTCCCACGTTTCGTGATGGAAAATGCTTCCCCTACAGCTTTCTTGAGAGAGTCCTTGCCAGTAGTTTCTGCTTCTGTTTTTCCTCGAGGATGTCAGGCTATTTTTGCTGAAATAAGCTACCTGTCAGCTTCAGCGTGTAGAAGCCCTCGCATCCTAAGCCATTCTGTCTCTGAGTTCACCGCCTCAGCGGCCCCGAGCTGTTGGTGTGGCTGTTCCCAGGTCACAGACATCCAGCCGAGGGCCTGGGAAGCGAGGCTCGGCCGGTGTCACTGCAGCCGGGCAGCAGGAGGAAGCTCCAGGTGTCTTGAGAGGAAGGAAATGGGGGAGAAACCGTGTGTTTGGGGAAAGTTCTCACAGCACGCAGAGGAGAGGCACGGCGGGCATCAGGAAGGGAAGGGTGAGGCGAGCAGACCTGGGAAGGAGAGGGGTGTTCCTGGGTTTTGTTTCAGAGCAGGGAAGCCCTCTCACGGCCTTGGAGGAGCACTCCCGTGTCCTCGGTCCCTGCCTGCTGTCCTGCTGCCTCCCGTGCTGGGCTGGTGCTGCCTGGTGGATGTCCTGCAGCCACCAGCGGCCTGCGTGGCGGGGAGCTGGCCTGCCTCGCGCAGGAGGCATGGCTTCAGAGGCAGTGAGGTGATGGCGCTGCTTACAGCACTGCCTGAGAGAGGGGCCCTGGAGACAGCATCTGCCTTCCTGCTCCGTGCCTGAACCTTTTGGGAAGCCTGCTCCATTCTTGTCCCCTTCCTGGCATTCAGCTGGGGCCCGGGTTTCCTGCTGCCCTCGTAGGTCACCACCTCTCAGCGCCGCCTGAGCGGCCGAGGCTGGGCCCACGTGAAGTGACTTCTGCTTTTTGCAGCAGCATCAGGTTGACGTGGAGCTTTGCTCACAGCATCAAGCGGGTGAACAACAAAGAAGGTAGCAATCACGTCCAAGGTCTTTAGTTAGAGATGACCTTCTAGTCACTGTGGTCTCCAGGGAGCAAAGGCTTTTGCCTCAGCCATCGCTGCTGCAGGAAATTAGGGTGAGGCGTAGCGGCGGTCACCTCGCGCAGTACGTGTGCCCTGTGCCCCTGGTACGGGGCCATCGCGGGGGCCAGGCTTTGTTGTGGGGCACAATGAAGGGTGACTGCGTCAGGAGAAGGTAAGACCTGTCGACCGCTTCTGCTGTAGGAAATAGGATGTTGGTGTCAGCATGTCCTCTGCGAGGGCTCGGTATTGTGTTGGCTAAACCCTGTGCTCTGAGTGAGATGCTCTCGATGCATCTGTTGCTTCATCCGTTGCTTCGTCCGTGGAGCTTTGCTTTAGCCATCCCTATGGTTACGGCAAAGATTCTTTGGAAACTTCAGAGAATCTTTGTTCTAATTTTGTTTTGTCTCGTTCTCTCTTGTATATAATAAGGTACAGAATATATATGGAAAAAATTATCTTCACTTAAATGTTTTCTTCTCTATACGCATGCAAATGGAAAATGCCTTATAGAGACTTCCTACAGTCCCGCAGACTCAGACAATGCAGTTTACAGTACTGTTTTAATGCAAATTTAATGTTAAGTAAAATGAGATGGTTTGTTATTTTTACCAGAATCAGATGTCAAGTGTAACAGTCTTAAAGCAAAACAAATCCAACAAACAAACCACTCCAAACCAGAAGAACTTTGGACAGCCCTCAGTGTGTGGCCTGAACACAGCAGTGGTATCGACCACGCAGCCCCCAGCTGTGCTGCTAATTGGGCCCCGCTTTTCACCCTCGTTAGGCTTTAGGGCTGGGTACACTGCCCGGGAGGACCCCCCCTGTTATAACACTATAACACTTAGCTGTTAGATGCATCTCTGTGGGAGGACGTTCAATTCACACCCTCTAAGTCCAAACGATAAGGTAAAAATAATCCCTTTTTATTCTCTCCTAAACAGAACTGCTCCTGGAAAGCAGAAACAAACCCTAGTAATTGCTCTATGTCCCTGGAGTCCTTAACAGAGCATCTGCAGACATGACAGGACCAAGACCTGCTTCGGGATCACTGCAGTGTTCAGCAATGGCAGAGATCAGTTCATGCATTACTCTTTAAGTGCTGTGTGTGTGCTCAGTGCGGTGGCATTGAAAGAAGATGACTTTATTTTCCTGCTGCAAGGAGGTTGAAATCTTAACATCCTGAACGTGTGGAAGGAGAGTTTTCTCTGACTGTCCAAACTCTCATAAAATGTAAGCTGGGGGGAGAGGGGAGGCCGCATGCATGCTTGGTATTAGAGAAAAAGCTATTTGTGCTTAGAATAATGGCAATACTTTTCAGTTACAGCTCTCCTGTGTGGAAGTTTAATCTCCCTAACATGGACAGAGGGAGAGCAATGAGAACTATATCACTTTTGACTTAGCCAGTTTTCTAGGAACAAAAAAAAATGTGTCAAGTATGTGTTTTCGGTTACTTTTGCACATTTTTAATCTATGCTTCTATTTATACCATGGCCAGTTTTTACACTCTCCTACCTGATAGGAAAGTTAACATGGTTGCTAAACTCTTAGAGGGAAGAGACTGGTTTCCTAGGTTTGATCTGAGCACCGTTACATTTATTAAGAATGACATCATCTTTTATTATAGAACAGGAACCTTAAATAGTTCTGGAAGAGCAAATTTTAAGAACGATGTCCTTTTGAGCTACATGTGATTCATCTTCACGCTGCATGTTGAAGAGGTGCCGTGTCCTGAGCCAGATCAGCTTTGTGAATCAAACTGTAATTTATTAGCAAAAACTATTCACTTTTTTTTTTTTCTTTTTTAACTGTGCGAAAATTAGTGCTTGCAGCCTGCTGGGAAATGCTAGGCAAACACAGGCAGCTCTTTTGTCCTCTTCAGGCTTCCTCCAGAAACCTGTTTTTGTACTCCTCCAGAGGCCTTTTGTAAATGATGCCTGAACCATAAAGTAACGGGAACCGCTGCCTTGCTGCTGTGATTCAGCGTGTTAGTCATTCGGAGAGGTGCTGGTGCTCAGGGCACTGATGAACTGTCAGGGAAGTGCTTGGTTTCCTACCGGAGAAAAGTTTGCTGGTGAAGTTTGCTGGTGTCTGTCAGAAAATTTCACCACGTTCAGGTTCGGCCTCCTTCATATAACACGCGCATCGGTTCTGGCCGTGGCTTAAAAAGCAGAATGATGCACCACGGCACGGCTGTAGTTGCTGCCAGGGGTGAACATCTGCTCTACAGCTTGTCATTCAGCTTTTGAAGTTGTCCTGTCAGCAGCCAACAGCGCTGTCCGGGCTGGGTTCACGCGTCGGTTTTGTGCCTGAGTGGGAGAGAACTCGCTCCGATGGGGAGAGCCGCGGCCTGGCGGGCTCCACCTCGGTGCAGGCTGGCCCTTGGCTGCAGTGCACCGATTACTCTGCTTGCTGGAGAGAGAAAGCCCTGTTTTCTCCTCACCTGGATTTTCTATGCCATGTTTACCAAAAAGAACAGATTTCTATTGAATTGTCACCAGAAAAGCAGGAACACGCTGCCCATTTCCTAGCACTCTGTGCATGAACATGGGCTCATGTGTCAGCAAGCAACTTCATGAGTACTTCATGAGAGGACACAAGACTCTGGTGGCTGTTGCCACTTCTCTCTGGCCTTAAGCCAGGTCTGTCTCATGAGCCTCATGAGGGTCAGATTCCTGATTTCTCTCATCTGGTTGTTGCCTTTTTTCCTTGTTGCTGCTTGCAGTGTTGCCAAGCTGTCAGCCAGAGCGGGAGAAACGCTTACAGACCAACCCATCAGCCCAGCACCTGGCCCTGCAAAGGGCTCCAGCACTGCTGAGATGGTTTGGAAGGGGCCACAGATGTGCTTTTTATGCTGTTTGCTGTGTTTCGCTTACTCTAATACGCCATCTCAGGCTAAAATCTGAAGGAAAATATACATTAGAAGACTGACTGCTTTTGGAGAGCCTGCCCTCATTTGGATATTTTGGGTGCCACCTTCACGTGAAGGTTCTCAGGAATACCTTAGGATGCCATTTACCTAGAAGATTTCCTGTGCCTGGTGACTTTAGGGACATGCGCCTCTTCTGTGGTCTTCCTAAGATCCTGGTTAGCCGTCTGGAAATCTCATCCTGTGATTCCTCCAGAATCTGGAAGACCTTTTGTAACTACTAATCCCAGAAACAGATTTTCCCTTCATCCTGTCTGTCAACACAGCCTTTAACTTATTTTTATGGGCTTCAGCACATGTTTGATGCATCACTGCCTTAGGACATGGTCTGTGTTTTCCGGATTCTTTCAGTGGTCATTATATCTACATATAGCACTTTCTAGAGAAGGGCTAATTTAGTGGGTATTTAATAGCATCTTCTCTTTGTCCTTTAAAATTCAGCACATCTCTTTGCACATCTGAAACAGGAATCAATGTAATTTAGAGTATCATGTGTGAAATCCTAGGAAGTTATGCTTTACAGCGCCGTTCATTATGCTTCAACAGAACTGAGTAATCTTTTAAGACGATGTGATGAAGATCGCATTAAAAAGTACTTTGATCCTATTGAAGCAAGGAGGGTGAAGCAAAAAGAATATCCTCAGCTAACTGGTGCCATACTACACTCTCAGTATTTTGCCTTTTTTTGTCTTGGCCACGAGTTGTTGTTTACACATCAAAATAACATCATTGCGAAGTTTGTTTGCATGTCTGAATGGCTTTGTAGAGGCAGATAGGACACAGCGGATAGGAACTGATCCTGAGTGCAGTGAAAGCTGTCGGACAGAGTGCCACCCACACTGGGGGAGGCCAGCGGGGTCTCTGCTGCAGTCTTGCCTTCAGCTGTGGCCCCGTGTTCGTGCAAGAACCTAAAGCCCGAGGCAGAGGTTCAGAAGAAGTCACCAGACGAGGTCTGCAGGACATCTTCCCTGGGGCTGCAGCAGGTCGGTGTAGTGGAGAAGGCAGAAAGCTGTCTTTGAATGTGCACAGACCACAGAGATGGGCTCGCCTGAAGCCCACAGTCTTTGTGGGCTTGTTTCCTTACGCCTCTGCACAGGAGCAGACCTTGGACTACAAGATCCTTCAGCCCATCCTTGTGTATCGGCAGAGCATCATGTAAAGCCACCTTCTGCTGGCCAGGAGCAAAACAGGGAGAGCTGCCGCCTCCTTTTCTCTATTCTTAAGGAAGAATTCAGACATAGAAATGTTTCTTGAAAGCAGTAAAAAAGCTTGACCTAATCACTGCTCTATATATATGCTTATGGCCCCTAAAAGGCCCAGCAGGATACAAAGCCACCGGTTCCAGTTCTCATTTTTGCCAGAACTTCAAAGCGTTTCCTTTCATGCAGTAATCTTAAAACTAGTCCAAGAAAACACTCGTATGATTACTTAGATATTCCAGCTATGCCACCAATATGGAAACTTGAATGATATTTTCCACAGGCAAAGCTTCCCTCGTTAGTGTAATGCAACAATCTTCTGCCTGCTAGTAGGGAAGATGCGACCTCCTCTCCACGGTCTGAGAAACGGTTGCTGCTGCTAAGGTGGCCAGCCAAAAGGACTGTGATGCACTGACAAACGGGGCCAAGACACAGTCACTGAAGTCCTATTCTATTTAGGGTTTGAATGTGTTTTCTTTTTTTTTTTTTTAATTGTAGTCATAACCTTCTCTGGAAGAGAAGCTTCGTAATGACTACCCAATATTTATTTAATAAACACTTTTCTCTTTTAATATTTGAGGCTATGGTTATCAGTTTTCAGCTACCCAAACTTTAAATAAAGGTAAAAGCTCACGTAACTGGTGATTAAAAGCAAAATGAGTCTGGGTGCGACCCATTTCTATCCCCGAGTCTTAATCTGTTCTTGAAATTGATGGAAGCTGTCGTTCACCTGGCTCCACCTGTGTGGCCAGATGTCATCCGGCAGTGCATTTATTTTGTTTGCGAGGCCATTGCATGGGCTTATTTTGTGCTTACTCACCGGGCTGTGGCTGCTCTGCTCCAGGGGCTATACCTATATTATGATATAAATGCATTACAAAATGAAAGAGATGTATTATGTTAGATTTTTTACAAATTATTATTATAATTTTTTGGTGAGTGCAGCTGTGCAGGCAGGGTCTGAGATCTTTTTCTGCTGGAATGACCTCACGGTAGCACTTGACCTGGCAGCCAAGCTGAGGTGGGTTTGTCCCAGGGCTGCTGGGCCCAGGAGATGCTGCGGCAGATGCTCCGGGTCCTGGTCAGGAGGAATTCCTGGAACGCTGAACGGCAGCCGCAAGGGTCAGCAGAGACCCATCATACTTGAAGTGGTTTCAAGGACTACAGGAAGTGTGGTCAGAAATGAAGAGATCATTCAAGGATCGTTTAGATGTAGAGAATTCCTCCTGGTTAAGCAAATATCATGCTGAGTTTCTCCTGGAAAAGAATTCCATGTGCGAGTTTGTATCTTTTCCAGATTTTTTGGGTTGGGATAGAAGAGAAACTTCTATTCCTACCAACTTAGACTGTGTCGGGGCTTAAAACTCCTTTCCCAGTTGGAAAGCTTGCAGTTAAGAAAACGAAATAGATTTTTATGAGCAATATTTAGTTCAAGCATTTAACTAATTTTCCTGCTGCACAGTTTGAGGTCAAAGTTTGATTCATTGACGTGTGGCAGCTTGAGAACTGGAATGGAAGGGATTAGGAGAGGAAGCAGACTCAGAGTTTAGGAAACATCTATATTTTCTTGTCCATTAACCCTTTTTTCCTACCCATCAAATGTATGTTTGACCTATGTTTCTAAATTAAGTGACACAGAAACGTTCCTACATGCTTTCCTGTACTCTTTTTTTTTTGCACATTGTCATCGGTTCTGCCTTGGGTGTGTTCAGCTTTGCTCTTTCAGGAAGGGAACCCGATCTTTCCAATTCTGGAGAAATGCTCTGGACGTGACATTGTTGTACAGATGCTGTGAACTTATACATATATTCCATTAGGTTAGAGAATGGAAAATGGGTGTTTTATTATTCTTATTACTCATTAGAAATAATTTTTAAAATAGCGCCCCGTTCACCATGGGATGTTCTGCAGTGACGCAGGCGTCGCGGGAAGCCATAGCCAGTACCTTCCTTCTGTGGCTGCGTGTTCGTGTGACTGCGTAGGTGTGCGTTTCATTCAGGGTTCCTACAGAGATCAGTCTGGGGATCTGTCTGTTACCTTTTCTCCTACCAGCAAGGCCAGCCTCCCTCTGTCTCTCCTTGCTGTCTCCCTGTTTTTTGCGTTCCCCCCCCCAGCAGCTTCTGCTGCCCACCACCTCCAAAACAGCCATCCCCTTCCCCCTTGTCAGTACTTTCATTCCTAGAGACGTAGCAGTCATCAATCCAACCTTGCTTACAGTACCCCCATAATATCTTGAGTGATGGTTCTGAGTGCTTTTCCTAGCTGTGTTCATAAAGCAGCTGCAAAAAGGAAAATAAAAATAAAAGCTGTCGGAGGAGACAGGTCCACGTCCTGCCCTGGCTCTGTTACTGTGGGCTGTGATTGATTTACTGCTTCCATAAATGCAGCAAGCAGCATTGCCAAACCCAGAGATTTATCTGGGGCCACCCATGTGCTATGGAAAAAAAGAAATAGAAAAGAAAAGAAAAGAAAAGAAAAGAAAAGAAAAGAAAAGAAAAG
>NC_048904.1:9599878-9686421 GCF_011077185.1 Oxyura jamaicensis
AGAAAAGAAAAGAAAAGAAAAGAAAAGAAAAGAAAAGAAAAGAAAAGAAAAGAAAAGAAAAGAAAAAGCTCAAAGCTCATCCTTGGAGAAAAGGATGAGCTTTGAAAAGGATGAGCTTTTTTTTTTTTTTTCCTCTCCTCTTTCCTTGAGTTTGCAGTACTTACCTTGGGAATAACTGTGATGCTCAGAAGACAGCTGCTTTTTATGGTTTGTGAGACAGAGATGGGAGCAGTGGGAGGCTCAGTGCAGGCAGCAGCAGCCCCAGCCCTGCCCTCCTGCTGGGGACAGGGACGGTGCTGTGGTGACAGCCATGGTCACCTTGGGGCAGGACCTAGTCAGGTGGAAGTAGATTGAGGGTGTCCAGGGAGCAGTCACTGAGTAGGGAGAAAAATATTTTCCACAGGGAAATCAGTGGGCTTGGCAGTGCAGAGGACCCCATCATTTTTCTCCCAGTTCTTACCATGTAATTCATGCTTTGCTCTGTAAAGAACTGTGATATAGTTTGTATACATTATGTAAAATAAGTTGTATTCTATTATATTGAAGAAATATGGATATAAAATAAAGTCAAAGGATGGAGTAAAGTAGCTGTGTGGTACCTGGACCCCAGTCCCTGGCTCCATTGGTCGTCCCGTTCCCCAGGTCCATCCCCAGTGTGACCGAAGAGTTCTCCGCATGAAGATACGTGTTAGATGCAGTCTGTCCTGGATGAGAAGGGACGGAGACACTGATTTCTGTTCCATGTAACTCCTCGGTAGAGCCAGTCTCCCCAGCGTCCCGGGTACTCCTACTGCTTGTGGCCCTGGGCAGTTCTGATGCCTCAGGAGCGTTAGCAGACGGTGTGTAACTGGGCTTCAGGTTTTTGAGGCTGGCAAAGTCCTGTTATTGCTCACAGCACAAAGGTAGGTAGGTAAGCCTCTGGGGGCAGCACACTGGTGCTGGGTCAGCAGGCAGCAATTTGTAATCTAGGGAAAGCAAAAACCCAAATCTCCGTGGTTTGTAGAGGGCAGGGGTGAGGGGAGGTGGGAGGTCGGCCATGAGCACTGCAGCTGGGCAGCTTGCTCTTGCACAAGCTGGAATCTGCCTAAAAGCACCGAGGTGGATGTTTCACGGCAGCAAAGATGTCATTGTGAGCTGCCCGATGCTGCGGCCAGCCCCTGCTCTGGCGACAGGCAGAGCTGTAAATCCCCACGGCCCTGCAGCGTGTCAGTACGGGGGGCTGCGGCCCGGACCCTTCTGCTCCATGGGAAATTCCCCCGCCAGCAGCTGCCACGCTTTGTAACCGGAAGAATAATGGAGCGGGGCCGTGGAAAGGGCCAGAGTGTCGGGTAGGGGTTCATCGGCCTCGGAGCAAGCACGCACTCGGTGAGTCACCGGCACCGCTTCCCGCGGGCTGACGTCGAGCCTGGAGCACTCCCAGAGCAGGCGCCCAGCCCAGCCCCGCGCCTGGGAGCTCGCAGGGCCAGATCGCCACATGCTGAGCCTGCGGGCTGCTCGTGCTGTAAAATAAAAACTAATCTTGATTAATTATGCTGCACGTGGTGTTCATCTGTAATCCTGCTCCGCGGCCTCTTTCCTCCCCGGCAAAGCTCCCCACTGGTTCCTGTTCCTCTCCTGAGGTGCCTTCAGCTGCCTGTGGGCTTCTCGGGTTTGTCTGAGGGGCAGGAGGAAGGTGCTTTCACCCCCAGGTTGAGTCTGTCAGCTGCCACCGCTCCTTGCTCGGACACAGCATTGTGTTAAATCAGTCACCTTCCTCTCACACGACCAGTGGCGCTGGGTGCAGGCACGTGTGGTCGCAGCGGTGGGTGAGCATCGTCACCTCCCGCGGGGAGCTGCTGCTGGCTGCCCCTCCTGCTCTGCTCCTCATGGCAGTCCTCAGCTGCACCATGTGTGTTGCTGTAAGCACTACGAAGTTCAAAGATGTCAGCTCAACAGATGAGCACGTAGGATAAGGTCTGGTTCCCGTCTGGAGCCTGTGGCCATGTTCCTCATGATTCGAGGGGGAGAAGCATCGAGACCCTGACCTCCTGAGCTGACAGAGAGCCAAGACTTGCTAAATCTGGACAAAATAAGCTGTGCTTCTGTTTAGCTGCAAGTTCTTTCAGGCAAGAACACATTTTGAAAGGATCTTTGTACCACACACAGAATTGTTGCACTTTCATGTGATGCCAGCGGCATCAGCGGCTGCTCCGGTGGGGTCCTGGGGTGATGTGCCGAGAGGCCCTCAGCCCCCTTGGGAGCAGCGGTGGGTTATGGGCATCATCTGTTTATTTCCCAAAATGTCCTGAAACATTTTCTGCTTCCAGCAGGTGATTTTAAATGTGGCAACCATTCATTTCTAGTCCAGCTTTTCTCTCTTCCTCACCCCTTTGAACGTTGCTGCCACAGAGGAGCGGACCAGAAGGGCTGCTGGAGTGGAGGTGTTGTTTCTTTTAAACAGCTGAATTTTTAAATGACATGTTTATAAGTATGGACCTTATTTTCAAAACAAAGCACATGGCTAACTTTGTGAACAGATGTTAAGAATGAGAGCCCAGAGTAGAGACATGTAGCGTTCATAACTCTGGATATGTCCCTGCAGGAGCAGGGACCGTTGGTGCAGGGGACTTTGTTCTTGGGGTAGGTGACAGGAGTGGCTCCTGACCACTGTGGGGCTGTGTGTAACTCTGTTTGGATCCACTCGTTTGAGACTAGTGACCCCAAGCGATCTGCTCCCTTCCTCAAGCAAGGCCACTTGACTCGAAATGGGTGAGGACCTTGAGCCTGGAGCTGAGGTCAGTAGTGGTAGACACACAACGCTGGGTGGCTGCAGAGGAGTCCCTGCTCCCTGTCCCCGTGTTGGGTCAAGCTACGTTTAAATAGGCTCAGAGGTGAGGCTGAAGAAAAAAGGCTAAAATTCAAAATGGTCCAACCTGCCCTGGCATGGCACTACCCTCCCTGTGACCTGCTGGCCCAACTCCTGGGAGAGATGCTGTAAGAGCTCGTCATGGGGGCAGTTTGATGATACACATGGGAAGGGGGGGGGTGAAAATAGCATTTAATTGAAGCACACTGCACATGTATGCATGTTTTCAGTTTAAACCAAACAGATTGGGCAAATATTTATTTCTGCCCCTACAGTTTGCAAAGCAAACTTTCCCACAGTTTTTGACAGAGATAATCTGTTTTTTAGCCACAATAGTGAATTTGGAATGCCAACTTTTCATTTTTAATGTTTTACAATTTCCTGATGGGTTCTCATGCAATTATTTTGATTAACAAAGAGGTTTTCAGACTGACTTGAAAGGGTCCCAGAGGCTTAGGAAGGACCTGGCTCTGTGTTACTGTTCTCTCACTGGGTTTGTTTTTCACAGCTTTCTAGCTCTTGAATCAAATTCTTTGGAAATCAAAGAAAACTACATCTTAGAAATATTTCATATCTCCACCCCTTCTGTGAAAACTTCCTTTGAGGTGCTGGTTGAAATTTGGAAGAATGCTTGTTCTCATATCAAAAAAAGAAAAACTCAAGGTTGTTATAAAAAAGCAACACTTCTTTAAAATAATAAAAAACATAATAATAATAAAGTGTATTCTTAACAAAAAGATGAATGCTTTTAGTCATTTCTGTGAAACGCCAACCACTGAAAACAAAGACGGAGAAGTATTCGGGGCATTTCTGACTAACAAGGAAATGAGATCTCCAAGTAGGAAAGTTTTGGATGTTTCTGTTTCATTAAAAATGTAGGAGGTGGTTTAAGAAATTAGGAAAAAAATCCATTAGCAGTGCTTACTTGGATTTCATAATTCTCTTCTCATTGTTCATACTTTTTACTCATTATTTTAGACATTGTGGAAATTTCAGGCTGGCTTCACAGCATGCATGCCAGCAGATCCCTGCCGCAGCACCCATCTCTGTGCTCCAGATGGGATCATCTCCATGACTGTGGGGCTGGTCCTTCTCCAGAGCTCCTGCTCCCCTAGAAAATGCCATCAAGGACAGGTAACTATAAGTCAAAGTGATATATAACGTGCTTGCACGTGGTGCATCCTGAGCCATGCAGGATCCAAATGAGCTGCGATTGCCTCTCCATGGCCTCCTCCTCACAGGGAGGTGAAGGTGGGAAGACCTTGCTTCTGCTCACATGAGATTCACTTGGAGGTAACCTAATTTGCTTTCAGCTGAGAACTCACCAGTGTTTAATAAAACATCATCAAGGGCCAGGTGCTGAGGCAGCCGTGTTGTCTCCCTGGTGCCTGGCTGCAGGGGAAGGTGAGCAGCCGATGTCTGCCTGGTGAGTGGAAACCTCACAGCATAGCGCTGTGAGGCGGCTGCCAGGACAGGTCCTGCGGATACTTTATTTCCTGGTTTCATTTGTCATCTTCTAATAATTTAAATATAACAGCTCATTTAAGCATCATGGCAGCAGAGCCCACTAATGACTGAGGAGAAGGGCAGTTTAGGTACAAGATGAAAAGCCTATATTTGTTAATGGAACCCCCAATTTTAGTGAAGTTTTCCAAGTTCCAACAATCATACAACTGAACTAGCTCAGTTTAGCAAACTAGCAGAGGATTTTCTTTCACGTTGCAGAACCTGGGAACATGAACCACACGCCTGATGTGATCTCCATACAGACAGGCTTGAAACATTGGCTCTGTCCCTAAACATCATTACTTTTACAGTGGACTTTTAAAAAGTGTATTATTACTGCTAATGCGATGTATATGTATTTTAAAAGTAATTTCCCCGGGCTCCAATGAAACGTTCTAACAGAGTTTTGTTCTCTAAACAATTTGAACCCGCTTCTTGCCCTGGGGGGAGGACATTCGCCCCCCAGGCAGCACCGCAGCGTTGCTGGCTCAGTAACCTACAGCAGGGGCTGCCGCCCGCTAGGCTGCTCCCCGGCCCAAATCTGACTCAAACCCAAATCTGATCCCTAATGAGAGCAGAATCCCTCTTGTACTCCAGGACCTGGGGACCAGCTGTGGCGCACGGGTGAAATTCAGCTTTGAGATGAAGCTGAGGTGGGTGGCTGGGCCAGGGGATGGCTGAGCTGTGGCAGCAGGGCTTTACATGGGGGAAGAATTTCATGCAGAACAAGGGGTTTTTGAGGAAGCCTCAGAGAAGGCTGGGTTTAGCTCAGTTTCCCAGGGGAGCTGGAGCCCAAAGGTTCTTGTCTGCGACCTCAAAATGATCTGTAGGGGTGTGTGTGATGGATCAAGGTGAGAGCTGGCATGGTGGCATGGCCTAGAAGAAAGCAGTGCCACAAAATGCTTGCCCCTGAAATGCAATGGCTTTGTGGCAGCACAGAGCAGGGGAACATGGAGGTCAGGACTTGTCATGCAGTGATTTTACACATTTTACTGGAAGTAACAAGAGGTTGAGTTCCTGGGGGCCAGCCCTACCCTCTCCACGGGTTTAGGGAACACTGAGTACGTGGAGCCAGGCGCTCCCTCGCAGGAGCAAGTACCCTCTCAGCTTGGGCCTGGCTCAGCCCTGTACCCAGGACACCCACTGGGATTTGTGTGCCCAGCGGGCTCTGACCATCACTGTGTCACTCCAGAACCCCCTCACAGAGCTGGGCTTCTCCCCCAGAAGCCTTTCCCAGCCCTGAACTGCTTGCCAAGGAGGCATTTTGGGGAAGAAGTGCTGCCAGCGGCACTCCCCAAACCTCCCCGGGTCTGAGGGGGGGCACCTGGCACCCACACACCCCCAGACGTGGGGGTAAGGGGCTGGCTGCCCCCCAACAGCCCCGAGGTGCGGCCCAGGAGGGGCCGAGCCCGCCCTGCCCGCGCCCCTCCCTCAGCCCGCCCGCCGCCTCAGGGAGCTCGGCCGCGGGCCGGCAGCGGAGCGGAGCCCGGAGCCCTCCCGCAGCGGGCAGCCCCCGGTAGGTACCGGGGGACGGAGGGGGGCGGCCGGGGCCTTGGTCCTGGGAACGAGCGGAGAGGCTCCGGGGACCGGGTGGTGCCGGGGGGAGCCCCCTGCATGCTGCGGGTGTGGGAGGAAGAAGCGATGGATGTGGGTTTTCGTCTCCTGACGGGTGTTTGCTTACAGCTTCTAAGTGATGAAAGGTCTCGGCATGAACGGACAGCGGCTTTTGGGGGCTGGAAGTGTCAGAGCCTGGTCCTAAGTGACAGCGGGTGTAGCTGCAGTTTGAGGTCTGGGTTGTCTCCCCGGCCCTTCTCCCCGAAGGCAGTACCTGCCGGGTGACAGGCACCGTGCCCGTCACTGGGCTTCTCTTTATTTTGTGGTGATAAAGCAGCAGGAGTCTTACCTAAGGATTTTGTCATAAACATTTACTGTATCATTTACATTGTAAAACGTTGGAATTATAGCAGTGATTCCTCTTGTTCAGAAATCAAGGATGGATCAAAAGTGATTATTCCAGCAGCAGAAACAAGCATTACGCTTAGTTCAAAGGAAAACGAGCAATGCCCCGTCCCCATAAACCTAAAACTAAAATAGCAAATTGTTCCTCTCACCCCAAAGAATACCCTCCACCTTTACAGCATTGTATGTTTTTCCTTAGAAAGAATCCAGAAAAAGTATTTCCCTAAAATCTGAGACCCACTTTTTTTTTTTTTCTTTATTATAACACTTTTGGCTCGGTGTCTCAAGGAGGCTGCCAGACGGATGGCTGTTAAGTGGTAGTTTCTGAGCAGGGTGAATGGAATTGCAATCACCATGTTTCAGAGTCGGAAAAGCTTGAGTTGCTCTTTACAGGCCCCTGAGTCGCCAGAATCGGATTCCCACGAGGTGCTTTCTGGCCAGAGATGCGGCTCTTGGTTACAGAAACACAGCTCTCCTGGCCACTGCCTTTGATTTATTCTTCCGTATCTCCGAGAACAAGTCAGTGTTATTCTCTGGAATGATGAGCTCCTCCAAAAGCCAATGTGTTGGGAGAAAGAAAACAGGATTTTTTACTGTCTCCCTAATAGCAGCCCACAGGAACGCGCTCACAGCGAGCCCTCCTGCCTGGCTTCTGGCACCTTTCCTGCGGGCTGCTGGCACAGCCCGGGGCCACTCGTGGTCGGTCCAGAAGCAGGCAGGGGAAGCAGTGATCAGAGTGGGACAAAAGCAGCGCACGTGGGATTCTGCTCCCGCGGGCACCCCAGAGATGTGGGGCACTTGGGGAAGCCTCCAGGGGGCTGGAGACATGCCCTCCCCAACCTGGGCAGCATTGGCTAGGTCCCTTGTGCTCAGCCTCATAGGCCACCCGAGCAGGGACATGGAATGAGACCACTGGGTGCCTTGGATATTGCCATGCAGCCCTTGGCTCGATGCCTTCCCACAGCAACGGGGTTTGCCCCATGGACATCCCCATCCACCCCTCGTTGTCTGTAACCAGGACTGCAGGGAAAGACGTCTGCTTTATAGGCAGACCAGGCCTTGTCCAAAGGGAGCAGAACCTGCCCGGGCTGGTGGGGTTTATTCAGCAGGGACCTCATGTCACTCCCATTCAGGAGGGTAATAAAACTCCCACTGATGGTTTTCATTTCCATATGACTTTCTACGGACTCCTGATGAACCCTGCAATATGCCCTGAGCGTGGAGGGTGCGGGGGCTGCGGGGGACTGCAGAGGAGAAGAGTCTGCTGCATCCTGTTTTTGTAGAGGGCTTTTCCTCTTAGCAGTCGTAGTGAAAACAAACATGTGGGAGAACAATGGTGTTTTTTTTTTTTCTCTTTTCCTCTACATTTTAAATACAACAAAAAAGCCTATTAAAACTAAGTAAAGTTGTCTTAACGACAACAACAAAAAGGAATACCTACCTATATGTTAAGTAGGAAAGTAAGCGTAACCGAACACGGAATCGCAAGCACAAAGGTCGTTTGCCTTCTGGATCTCAGTGTGCATTTTTGCCATTGAAAGCCTGTTTAGGACTGGGCACTGGCAGCAGAACAATGCTGGTGCCAGGCAGGCGTTATCTGTGATAAAGGAGGGCCAGCTTCACACCCCAGAGGAACACCCCTGTGCGCTGCCGAGGGACTTCGCAGCTTTGTGAGTCATCCTCTCAGCGGGGAGCAAATGGGATTCCGCAGAAAGTATTTCCTTTCTCCAGATAAACTTTCTGGTATTTCATTTGTTGGGTCTAAAATGCTTTACCATAAGCAAATACGAATAATTCTGTAGAAATGGAAGTAAGATATTTAGTTCTTTCTAGGAGTAAGACTTGGAGATGCTGTTCGTAGGAAAAATCACCCCCTGGGGAAGAGGGGCGGCAAAGCCAGCGATGAGGCACAGCGTGGCGGGGAAAACCAGCTCCGATAGTTCCAACTTAAGCTAGCTTTAAAGAAACATCTGATGCTGGTTTTTCAACATATAGTGGTGGAAGATCCTTTGTAGTGAGTAGGGCGTGGGTTGGTTGGTCACCAGGTTGCCCCTGTTGGGGACGTTTCTGCAGCGCATCGCTTTGCGCAGCTGCAGCTGCCTCGGGGGGGGAGCCCCCTCCTGAGCCTTCTCATCCCATGCAGGTGCTGCAGTGACCGAGGCTCGTCCCAGATCAGGCTCCCGAGGCTCTTCGCTACGAGGTGAGTCCCATGCTTTAGCCATCCCCCCCCCCCCTCCCCATTTTTTTTTTTTTTTTTTTTTTTTTCCTGAGCGGTGGATGTCACACCTGGACCCACGTGTCCAGCACGCTTATACGGGGCGATGCTGTTCACGCCACCAGCAGCGTGCAATTCCCTGCTTGCAGAGGAACTTGGCCACACCCAGAGAAAGATAAGATAAACTTATCTTTTAAAGGAGGCCATGTGCGGGGCTCCCCAGGTATTAACCAACCTGTGTGTGCTTCATGCTCGGCTGTGAGCTCTTTGTCCAGTAACTAACTGCAGGCTCTTGCTGCTTCGCGGCTTTGTGCTGTGGATGCTGTGCCCTGGCTTGGCGCTGTCCTGCCGCAAGAAAGTGCAGGGCTGCAGAGGTGCTGTGGGGACTGGGTCTCATCACAGCCCCTTCCTTTTCTGCTGCCATCAAAGTGCTTTGTGGAAGCTAGAGGAATTTGAACAGAAGCAGTTCTTTTAAGGGAGCGGGAGAAAGAAATAAGCTACAATAATGTCAAAATATCGCACGCAACGTTATTCGGAGTGTAATGCTTATTTGAAGCAGCGTTATCCTTTCAAGAGCTGTTTTGGTTTTGTTACATCGAACGCATAGCACAGAGCTGAACAGCTCTGGAAGCGCCTGAAGCTGAGGGGAGCAGCTTTTATGACCCTTCTCCGGAGAGCTTCACGCACTGGGGTTCTGGCTCCAGTTCATAGCGATGCTAAATTTAAAAATCCTTTCAAAACAGGACCCAACCTTTTCACTGTTCTCTTCGTAAAATGCTGAACATTGAAGTGATAATGTTCAGAACAAAGAACGTTTAGTATAAACATTTAGTTTGTACTAAATAAATTACACTTAGCCTTGCAATCACGTTGCTGGTGACAGCTTATACAGCCTGCACTCTTCCCTTGTAATGCACCAGAACAAATCAAATATACATTGTTGGGAAAAAATGCTTGTCTTCTGTCAAAAAGCCCAACTGCTGTCAGCAAACATATTGTGGGAATATGGATCTGGAAACAAACAGATCATTAGAGGGTGAGTTAAGGTTTTCTGATTTAATTCTAAACATGTTGAGTGAGGGAACCAGAGATATGTAATTCCAGGAAAACCGTGCACCACAAGGCTTTTATTTTTTTTTCCCTGTAATGAAAGCTGGTATTTATATTGAACCCAAAGTGCTTTGGGTGACAAGGATGGTTACATATGGAAAATATGAAGTTCCATTTGTTCTGGAGGGTTGTGAAGATTGCTTGATTAGAGGTAATACTGCACTGATGCAAGTTTTGCATTCTTTCTGAAAATTGCTCATCAACTGGCGACTTTATTAACAAGGTACAATAATTTTCTAATGTTACAAGGTGCGTGCACACAGAGGGCCCCTGCTTGCAGGGAAAGCAGAGGTGGGGGCTTGTGCAGTCGTGCCCCCAGTTGGGCTATGCCTGTGCTTTGCCCTGTCCCAGCTGTAGCAGGGCTGGGAAAACAAAACATCCTTCCCATCAAGGGTGTGCTTGGTGGGCAGAGCCAGCAGCGGCGCCACGGGCACGAGATGCTTCATCCCCTGCCCTGCAGTGAGGCTGCTGCAGCCGGGCTTGTGCCTCTTTGGGGTTTTCATTCTTCTGCCTCATTGTGGCGGTTTCCCCCCTGTGCCTTCGGACATCGCTGCGGAGAGGAGAGGATATCCTGAGTTGCCCCGGCCCCTGCTCTGCGGGGACAGTTGCAAGGCAGCTTGTGTCCCTGTGTATTTTGGCACATACTGGAGCTTTGCTCTCAGGGAAAGACTGTTCTGGTCTCTCCCCCCTTCCTATAGTCAAGCAGCTACCGTCTTGGCCCTACCACCGTGCTCGTGGCAGCCTGAGCTGCTCGGCTGCGCTGAAGAGGTGAGGGGTCGGGCAGGGAGCAGCAGGACACCTCCTCTTCAGAGCGCCCCACTGAGCCCACAAGGACATGGGGGGCTTCAAAGGCTGCATCTGGAAAAATAGAAATCCCCTGAGGGGTGCTGGAGGCAGGGGCACGAGGCCAGGAGGGACGGTGCTGAGCAGAGCGGGCACCGGGCACATCACCTGCTGCTTCCCCTCATGTCCTGCCCGGGTGCCTTGGCTGGGTTGCGGGGCTGCAGACGTGGTGTTAGCTATGACAATGCCTCGTGTGCTGCGAGCAGCCATCCGCAGCTGCCTCGGAGGTTCGGGCAGGGATCAGCCTTCCTGCTACAAGCATGAAAACCCCTGCTGGAGCTTCGGCCCCGGACTGAGTCTCCACAGCCAGACGGTGATGGTATCACATTCGCTTTTCATTTCTGCGTGGGCACCGTGCCCGCGCAGTTACAGCACAGCTGACTCTGATTTTCATATAGTTCATTGTTTACTTATGACTTACTATAAAGTTGAGCTTGTCTTATTTATGAGCAGCCATGAAGATATGAGATTTCATCCGCTGGGTGATGACTCATTCATTGGGTTGGACTCCTGAGCTCCTAATACATGACATATTTTGGACTATTGGATGAGCAGCATTTCTGTATGAGCCCAAATTAAATGAGGTGAATGGAAATAATTAGTAATTTGTTTTGAAAATCCTGTTTGTAGCTGGGTTTGTGCTGGATTAGCTCCCTGCTCGTTTCACCCCTGTTCACGCGGGCAGAAGGAGCGGCCATGCACTTACTGGGAGTTAATGAACAGCACTTTGGGGTCAGGCGTTTAAACACGCCGCGGCTGACTTTGCTTCGTTCCTGCAGCACGAGGAAGGCCTTCGCAGTGCAGGAACATTTGATACTTGCTATGAACTTTAATGACCGCAACGTTTCTCGTGCTGCTGCAAACAATTTGAGAAACTAATTTGTAAAATCACTCATAAAAATCTCATGTTCTTTCCGTAATAATAAAGCTCCTCCGCTGGACAAAGAGCTACAAATCTTCAGAAACAGCAGCTCAGCAGGAGGGGGCTTCAGCGGCTCTCGTCTCGGGCATGCTTCACCCTCCCGTGGGTGCGTCATTGCCAGTGAATGCGGCAGGAAGGATTCCTGCAGAGTCAGAAGTACTGCCCCTGGTAACGCTCAACGGGAGGCTTTTTAAAAACCTTTTCCTCCCTCCTCTCGATTACGGCTCTCACAGACAGGCCAGGTACCAGCACCTTGGTCCTGGCCCTGGGAAGCATTGGTGTGACTTCGCCGCAGTTGGTGGCTGTTGGGGCTCACAGGTTTTCGCAGCCGGGAGCTGCACCAGCAGAAATTTATGCCTCGATTTCAGCCGTAACGATGCTTCCCCGAGGTTTCGGCTAGCCCCGCTGTGCTGGCGGATGGCTGCGAGGCAGTGGCAGGGCGTGTGGGGGACTCGCCATGACATAACCGCATTCCTGCGGCATTAGGAGATATTCCCAGGCTGCGGCAGGGGCAGCACATCCCCTTCCCTGCCTCCCACCGAACCGCTGCCTTTCTCGAGGCATGGGGAGAGCAGGCGAAGCTCCTTGCCAGCCCCGGGTTTAGAGATTTCCCCGCTGCGGGGATTTTCATCGAACCGAACCGCTGGCTACTTTCGCTAGGGCTTGTCCCGTGCTCAGAGCACCAGACCTGGCTGGCTGCAAGGAGCAGCCGTAAGGAAAAGTTGGGTGCAAACCTCGCACAGGCCCAGCGGTGCCCGCAGCGTGTCCCTGGCCCCGGGGCACAGCCCGTGGGGCCGGCCGGGCTGGTGGCAGTAGATGGCAGCATTGTAAAATGTTTGCATTTGGGGTTTGTGCCTCCTGGGGTGCGGGGTGGCAGCAGGGCTGCCCTCGCAGCTCGCCCCTTCCCTCTCAGCCCACAGCCCCACCGTGAAGCCACCGCGCTGGGGACATGCACCCGGGAGCGAGGCTGTATCCCTCCGGCCTCCTGGGCTGGCAGCTGAAGGCACTTCGTGCTGATTAGCATTTGTAAGGGTTGCCAAAGGGGCTGGGATTCACCCAGAAGGGAAAGTGCCCTCTGCCCGCAGGCTTCCAGCCCCCGGGGTACCATGGGTGAGGCTGGGCTGCTGCTGCGCTTCACCACTTTGCAGCCATTCCGTTGTGCCCTGTCCTGCCTCCGGGAAGCTCGCTGCTGTTGAGGAGCCAGAGCGAGGATTTTGCCTTGGAGAAGGAGAATTCACTGCTGCTGTGAGGACTGCAGGAGACGCAGCGGGCCAGTGCCGCTCTTGGTTTGTATGTGCCCGGGCACGCCGTCACTGAGGCTGGCAGGGGAGTGGGGGGAAGGCACGGTTGTATCGGGAGCTTGCCAGCCAGTGAAGGACAGAAGGACCACAAGGACCAAAGAAGTGTTTTATGAGCAAAGTCCATCAATGAGGAGATGGATCCAGAAACCCATTTCTGTGCAGAACGAAGGAGGAGGGAGCTGCCGGTGGCTACTCCTGGCCCTGCTGGTGGCTATTGCAAACCAGGGGTGCTGGTAACCAGCCACCAGCCTCGAGCCTCAGGGAGGCCAAAAACCAGCAAGGGCCATTGGAGGTGCCTGGTGGCCACCAGGCATTATCCTCGTGGCAGAAAGCTGAAGCTGCTTACCTGAGGCTGCTGGCTCCACATTTCACTCTTCTGTCTCTGCTCTCCAACAGCACTATTGCAGCAATGGGGCATCCAGCACCAGGGCACGGGGACCACCCTCAAAAAAGGCTCTCGAGCAGTGTCCCAGCCCCATTGTATTTCGTTCTTGCTCCCTCCAGATGAGCAGGACCTGTGGGGCTCCTTTCCCCCCGCTGTGGAGTGCCAGCTGCTCTGCTGGTGTTTTAGCAGAGCGTGTGATTTATGAAGGCAATGTTCCTAGCTGAGAGCGCTGTACCAGGTGTCTGCCGTGAAGTGCCGTGCCCATTACTCCGGCAAGGCTGAATTGCCCTTTGAAATGCGCTGTTGTTTGATTGAAAGGGATCTATTTTTACTTTTCGGTCCTTTTCAATCCGACAGCGTGTTACCGGGCTTATCCTTGATACCATCTCCTGTTTCAGCTCTGCTGGGCACACGCACAGTGAGAGGCACAGCTGCCTGGCTTCCCCGCTGCCTCCACCAGGAGCACCTTTCTGTGCCCTCTGCTCCCAGGGGCATACCTTTTATCACCTCGTCTTAAGCGGGTGCTCTTGGAGCTGCTTTGCAAAAGCCAGGAAGCACCATTATCCCCAATTTTTCATCAGGGCCACTGGAATCGCAGGTTTTGCCCTGCAATTGTCCTCCTAGGAGGTATTTCGCCTCCTAGCAGAGCATCGCTGAGCCACGGGACATTGCTGTGCTGCAGGGGATAACACCAACTGCACGGAGGAGCGGTGGCTCGAGGCTGGCTGCCACGCGGGGATCATGTTTTAAAGGTTTGCTCCCATTCGAGCAGAGGAATGCCCCCAGATATATGGCCTCACGTGCATATACATCCAGGCATTTATATAGGAAGTCAAATACTCTAATTGCTTGCCTGGATCGAGACCAGGCTGCCAGCACCTAGTGGGCTGAGCAGCAGAACAATGCCCTGCCTTTGTGTCCCTGTGCTCCGGCCAAGGCTTATCGGCCCTTCTAGGGGCTCATAAAGCAGCTTTCCAAATCAGCCAGGAGGCTTCTTGTGCAAGGTTCCAGTCTGGGAATATTTTTTTGTGAGAAATGTTCGGTGACGTCAGCCTTTTGCAGAAAGAAAAACCATTTAAAGTATTTTTTTGGTCGATTATTTACCCTCAAGAGAGCAACACAGTGGAGGCGAGGGATGCGAGCGCTGCGCTGCGTCGTGCCTTTCCCCTGAGTTCACCAGAACGCGCGCGGCTCTGCTCGCGCTGCGCAGCACCGCTCGTCCACGCAGCCACCCCGTCCTGGGGCGAGCGCCCGGATCACCGCACGACCCCCCCCGACTGCGTAGAAGTCACCAGCTCTGTTTATGTCACACACAGAAGGCCTTCGGTTTGTTTAAAAAATAGACGCTGTTCCCCTGGAAAGCGTTCCTTCCTACGCTTCATCCAGCTGTCCCGAGGGGGAGCTTGGCCAAATACAGCTGTTCTTCTCCATCCAGGTTAAAACAGCTCCTGGGGAGTAACTGGGGAACACCTGGGAGCTTGTGCGGGCCGCAGGGGCTGGCGGGGGTGAGCAGTTTTATTCTGGTTTTACACCATCACTCCTGAAAACTCTGACTCACGGAGCAAAAGCACAGGAAAAGGAGCTCAGACTCTGAGAAAAATGGGTGTACCAGCTCAGGGGGAGAGCCGCAGCCACTCTGAAGGCAAATATGAGCAGTAGGTAGAGGTGGAGGGAACCACAAGAAGTGCCTAACGAGCACAGCGCCTGCAGCTATCTGATACGGGCAGGAAGCCGCGATTAGACGCACACTGGAGCATTGTGTTTCTGCCTCAGCATCTGACTTCTTAGGTCATGAAATCAGATCCTGAGCTATTTTAAAAATGAGTTGCTATTTCAAATAGTTTTTTGACTTAGCGTTTGCTCTGTCGAGTCACGTTGATTTGGGAGAGCTGCGTTTTGCTCAGGCCCCGCTGCGCGGTGGGGCTTCTGCCAGGAGCGGCCGCGGGGACGTTGGCGCTGCCGGGCATCCTCCTCGGGCACCGCAGAACATTTAGGGAGATTCTGCAAACAGAGATGCCTATCTGCGGCTCAGAGCATGTACTTCTCACTTAAAGCCATGTGCAGGGGTTGGAAGTAAAATTAAACATCCTTCCCCAGATGCTGGTTCCCCTGCTCGCCTTCCTCTGCTCTTAAGAGCCTCGAAAGTTTGATGAACTTTGCAGCATTGCCATAGGAACAGGCAGTGAGGGTGTTTCAGACGAAGAAGGGAGGTGAATTCCTGAATGAGACACGCTCCTGGGGAATCCCCTGTCCTTTGTCTCCCAGCACGTACCCGATGGGTCCCAGTTCGGTCGTGTCCTTGAGCTCAGCTGCCACGGGCTTGCAAAAGGCACAAGCAGGCTCGCTCTTGGGCCATTCACAGCCTGTGTCAGAAGCAGAGCTTTAAACCCCAGCTGCGAGCCTCCCCGGGATCCAACAGGCAGCAGCAGTGTAAGTTCTGGCAAGGCACCGTGTTTGCCAGATGGATGGCTGCTTTTGGCACCACTTCCAGCTTCTGGATACATACATAATGCAGCGAGACCTCCACGTACAGAAGAAAAATCATGTTCTTTCAGACACAGGGAGATGAAAAAAAATGCCCCAGACGTAACTGCTACTGCAAGCAACTGTTGCCTAAGCAGACATTCAAATGATAAATTTTGATACAAATTCCAGGACTACGTCTTATATTTTTCGGTATATTTCTAGAGATCTTTCTGCCTAAAGACGTCCCTCTGTCCGATTTGGATTGAACCACTGCTGCGTGCTCTCACGTTGCTGTCTTCACAGTCCTGGATAACAAAGGGAGGAGGAAAAAGAAGCTGGAAAAAGTGAGAACAAGTTGTATCAGATGTCCTAGCTGATATTTGTGTAACGCAGAACTTCTTTGCCTTCCATGTAGCTGCTGAATAAGGAGAACACAGCCCATGACGCAATCCATTGAATTCATGCTTTGACTTGACCGACTTGTCTCGGTTTTGCTTTGCTTGGTAGAGATCAGGGTAGCAAAAGGAGAGGCTTAATGACTGCTTCATCAATAGAGAAGAAACACTTCTATTGTCTTTTAAAACTCAGCAAATAGCGTAAGGGGAGAAGAAAATGTGTGGTATGCTTGGGAAGCCTTGGTGCCAGGCTGGGACCTGGATGTGACGGCGGAGCTGGGGCGAGTGCTGCTGGCTGCGTGGCAATGCTGTGCTTGGTCACTTGGCCACTCTGGTGAGTGGCAGCTGGCACCAAAATCCCATGGGATTATGGTGATTGTGGCTCACGAGGAGCCAAACTTTGAGCTGCCTTGAGCCTTTTCAAAGGCTTCGCTACCTTTGAAATTATTGGGTGAAGGCTGGGCTGGTGGAGGAGTCTCCCCAAGGTACTGCGAGGATTAACATCTGTGCAGTGTTTTGATTGTGTGGTCAGTTATTTTACGGCATTTGTTGCACATGGCTTTTGTTGCAGCGCACGATGCTGTCCTGTGTTTGGGTTAGGCCATTACATGCCCCAAACTTATGAATATTTAAAATCTCCTGATAAATTTCTAAAGCTACCCGGGTGCTATAGCCCATGGCCCAGTTCTTTTCCCAAGCGGTTGCCTTGACAGCTCCCAAACTTGAGCAGCCCTGGGGCACAAACCCTCACAGCACAGCGGGTTTGACAGAAGCCTTTGGAAGGGATGGAGGCATCTTGCTGGCTTTCCACAACACTTTTCTGCTGGGCTGCGATGCATCTTCAAAGCCATTTGTGTGGGGTTAGTTGCAGTGTGGGAACAGTCAGCCCTCCTCATGTCTGAGCAGCATCACCGAAGCCTTTACAAGATGCAGCCTCTACTTGCACAGCGGCTAACAGGAACATGAGCTGCCAGTGGAGAAATCCCCTCCACCTGCAAAGACGCGGCCCTGAATGCTCAGCCCTGGCTGCTGCCCGCTCTTACCGAGCTGTGCCAACCCTGGTTAACACTTGGGGTTAATTCTGATCCTTGACCTCTTATGATCAAAGGAAGCCATTGCTGAATATTGCATAGAGCAGAGGACACACGCAGTGTCCCAGGTGGGGGATCCCTGGTTCAGAGGAGTCCAGGAACGCATTGTCACGGGGCCGTGATGCTCTTGGCTCCTCTGGAGCAGACTCGGACCCCGTTAGTCACCCGTCATGCGCTGCCTGGCCACAGACGTCAGTGCCAGCCGTGCCACTGCTCCCCACACCCTTCTGCTTTTGCAAGGGAGGTTTAGACAGACCTTTCCTGAATGCAACAGCCAGCAGTCAGAGCTGATGCCCTCCCACTGCTGGGACACTCCAAAAAACTAACGGTGAGTGTGCACCGGGGGGTCACACAGCACACATCCAGGGCCCTGACGTGTGGGATCAATAATCTGTGCTGGGGTTTAATTTCCATTAAGGATTATCCCTGATTCCAGCAGGAGCAGCAGCGGCCTTGTAAAGGCTGGCCAACTTTTATTTACCCCTCAAGTTTAACCCGTGTTCCTGATTCTTTTATTCCTGCCCAAAAAGCAATTCCTTGCGGGTTCGCACTGCCTGCTGCCATATTCTCCTTTGGGACACAGTCGTCAATGTCTTTCTGCAAAACGTAAAGGAACCAAATGCCCCAATTCATCCCATTTGTCAGCGCTGCATTTTCAAATGCAAACTATTCTGAGCAGTTCTGTGATAAAACAGTGAGTGTGGGACAGTGGGAGACCTCGGGTGCAGAATAAACAGGGTCTTTTTAAGCCCATTCTTGCAAATTATCATAAAGAGGGAGGAAGAGTATTTTTAAAACGCTGGAAAAAAAATCAATGCTGCTTTTTTTTGAAACCGCTTAAAGAGAACTGAAAAAGCAATGACTCTATTCTTCCTTCCGTATATCTGTGTCTAGTGAGCAAAGCCGGGTTGGAAAGTTCCTTGTCGAACTGGACAGATTAGAAGAAAAAAGTATTTGCCACAGTGTGTAGTGTTGAAATCACCTTCCCTCTCCCTGTGTGTGTACGGATGTCCACACAAACACCCATCCCTATAAGTATAAGGTACGCAAGGCATACATTAGTTCATCTATAACGAAGTACAGGAAACGTGTGCACTTGTGTTAAAATGTCTTCCAGCTTCATTTCAAAGTCAAGCCAGTTTTTCAGGTCAGACGTGACCCCAAGCTGTGGTGCACACGGGGGATCTCTTGCACGGGCTGCAGAGGACCAGGTGCTGGTGCCGGAGGAGCTGCACCACACAGCGGCCATGGCCGGGCAGCTCCCGGACACGCTGCCCCTCCTGCCCCATCACAAACACCCGTGCAGGAGAGGGGGTGCACGTGTGGGCTGCCCCATCTGCCCAGCAGCCAGAAACCTTGCTCAGACCGCGGCTCAGACACCATCTGTGAACGGGAAGGAAGGAAGGAAGGAAGGAAACAGGATCTGGTCCTCAGAGCAGAAATTATTTTGCTTTCTTGTCATTCTCTTCCCATAAAGCAGTCTTTGTTCCCAAAATCGTGAAAGCAGCCGGGATGCAGAAGGCCGGATTCTGTTTAAAATCCCTGCGATGTGCAGAGCAGAGGGGCTGGGACGCGATGCTGCACCCCGAGCACCAGCACCCGCTGCCCCGCTGCCATCCCCGACTGCACTGCTGCCTTCGGTGGGCATGGCCGGCTGCTGAGACCTTGTGCTACTCCCCGTGGGTGCTGGATGGCCACAGGATGTGCACCAGTGGTGGTGGCCACTTCTCTGGGATTTTTTCCCCCTCAGGCTGCCGTCCAACCGCTTTTATTTCTCTTCTGCTCATGCAAAAGCTGGAGCAATGGAGCCTTTCGCACGCGAGCTGTAGGACGCAGGCTCTGCCCCGGGGGTCCGGGGGTCAGTGGCTGGGGGCAGCAGCACAGTTGGCCCCAGCTGTGGGCTCTGCCTCTCCCCGATGCCGGTGGGGTGAGCCTGGGGTTACAGCTTCACATCCGAGCGCACGCCTGGAAGCTGCTGGTGGGACGCGTGGATGGATGGAGCAGCGCAAAACCACCCAGAGAACCCGCTGTCCTTGTGTGTGCTGAGGGTGCCGTTGCACAATCATCTGTGGGATGAGAACTTTCTCTGATGGCTCTACGGAAAAGACGACTTCTACTGAAAACTTTAAGCTTACCATTACTACTTTTTTCCTGTTTAATTTTTATTTGCTTCTTTTGTTACAGGAAAAAAAATAGCCAAAGCTCCAAATTGCAGCGTGGCCTGGGCACAAAGTGTTGTTAAAGAGTGTGCATTACTAGGTGCGGGAGTGGGAAGGAACTGAAATTAAAATGTTATAAGCAATCAGCTAATCCGGATGTGGCATGGTTGCTAAGTAGCCCCAACCCAGGCCAAAGTCAATAAGCAATTAGCATCTGTTAAGGGATGAAGTATAGGGTGATGGGAGAGGAGCCCTTGGAAAAAGGCTCAGCTCCTTGTTCCCAGCCAGCTTTCTCCTGGGCTGGACCAGCTCGTGCCCACGGCAGGGAGCTTCCAAGGTCTCCCCTGGGACCCGCTGCTGTTTCTGCTCTGTAAATAAAGTCCTTTGGTTGGAGCCTGACACTCCATAAGCATTTTTTACTCAAATTCTTTGTTGCTCGGTCAATAATTTGAGGAAAAGGCAATGGCTGCTGTACCATGAGACACACCTCATCATTTCAGTACATTAAATCTGATCTCTGATTTCTGAGATAACTGTAAAACAGGAGGCGATGCTGCCTGCTGGCTGGGGAGGGACGGAAATTTGGGCACAGCTCCCACTTTACCTCACCTTCATCTTTGCTTCTTTCCTATTTTCTTGTGCACAATTTTATCTAATAAAACTTAAGAGTCTCGCAGAAGGAGCAGGAGAGAAACTGCAGTGCCCCGGCTCAGTAAAGGCATTAGAATAAAACTGGGATCAAATCATTGGACATCTGTATTCTAATTTTAGTGGAGAGTGGCTGTGGTCATTTAATTAAATTAGACTTTATTGATGGTGTTTTAATGGATGTGCTTCCTCCGACAGACTCTCACATCTTTCGGTGTGACGGCCTTGATGTAAATAGAGACACGCGGACACTTGGAGTCAGGGGGGCAGCTCCAGGAGCAGAGCCAAGGCTGTAGGTAAGTGCACGGGATGTGGCCCGCGGGTGGGCTCAGGCGTCCCCCGGGGCAGGGACGGGCACAGGCACCTCCCTGCGGCTTTTGTTGACCAGTTAAGTGTCATGAGACTCTCAGCAACCCCTACCAAGTCAGCATGTAGCAACTGCAGATGGGATAGTTCTGTTGACTTTTTGCTGTCATCAAATGAGTCAGCGGCAAGTCTCAGCCTTGTATGTCGGCAGGGAGTGGCCCGCCAGGAAATCAGTTACAAAAATGAAAAAAAAAAAGAGAGAAACCCCTGAGAATTCGAGCCTTGCTCACTTTTTGAAGTTTGTATTTTGTTTAAGCGGTTGATAAGATAGCGTGTGTCAGCACGGCGAGTGCTATTCCCCAGCAGCGTGCTGCATCTTGTGCAAGCCCACAACCTCTGCTGCTCTGCGCTGTACTTTGCACGGTGGGGCCCGGTGGCTGCGGCGTTTTACAGACAAACCAACCCCTCCCTGCCCAAGCTGACCAGGCTCTGCTGGCCTCTGCCGCACAGCTCCACACCAGGCAGGCTCCAGCCAGGGCTCACCCACCCCGGGCTGCCTGTACCCCCAGCCGGCCGTGCTATCTTTGGGGTGCCGTGCTGCCGCGGCTGTGCGCATACGGGGGCTGCACTGGTGGCTGCACTGCTGGCCTCAGCTCTGTTCGTGCCCAGGTGCCGCTGGGGCTAAAAACTGGCCGTGCAGCTGTGCCTGGGGGGCTGCACCCACAGATATGTGCATCAGTGCTATAGGGACTGCACCTACAGGTATGTGTATTAGGGCTATAAGGGCTTTACCCCCGGGTATTAGTGCCAGGGGGGCTGTACCCTCGGGTATGTGCATTACTGCTATAGGGGCAGCACGCCCATATACGTGTATTAGTGCTATAGGGGCTGTACCCCCAGATATGCATACTACTGCCAGGGGGGCTTTATCCCCAGGTACGTGTATTAGTGCCAGGGGGCTGCACCCCAAATACGTTCATTAGTGCCAGGGGGCTGCACCCCGGCCACCCAGCAGTGCTATAGGGGCCGCACCCCGGCCCTGTGTCGGTGCCACGGGGGCAGCCCCCCGCCCGCACCTTAGCGCTAAGAGGCCTGTAACCCCCGACCCCACAGCGGTGCCCCGGGGGCCGCCCGCGGCCCCGCAGCAGCCCCGCGCCCCGCAGCGGCCCCACACGGCCCCACACGGCCCCACACAGCCCGGGGGCCGGCCCGGCCGGGCCCGGCGGGGCGCGGGCGGCTGATGCGGCCGAGGGCGGGCCCCGCTGCCGCGGATAAAGGCCGGGCGGCGGCGCGAGGGCCCGGGCAGAGCCGGGCTGAGGCGGCTGCGGGAGGAGCGGGACAACCGCGGGGCCGCGCTGCTTCCCTCCTTCCCTCCCTCCTCCATCGCCTTCCCTCCCCTCAGGCGGGCGCGGCCGGGCGGGGCGGAGGCGGAGCGGGGCCCGCCATGAGCACGCAGGCGCGGGGCCAGGGCGGGCGCAGAGCGGCCGAGCCCGACGGCGAGATGCCGGCCACCGAGAAGGACCTGGCGGAGGACGCGCCCTGGAAGCGGATCCAGCAGAACACCTTCACCCGCTGGTGCAACGAGCACCTGCGCTGCGTCAACAAGCGCATCGGCAACCTGCAGCACGACCTGAGCGATGGGCTGCGCCTCATCGCGCTGCTCGAGGTGCTCAGCCAGAAGCGCATGTACCGCAAGTACCACCAGCGGCCCACCTTCCGCCAGATGCAGCTGGAGAACGTCTCCGTCGCCCTCGAGTTCCTGGAGCGGGAGAGCATCAAGCTGGTCTCCATAGGTGAGTGCTCCCCCCGCTGCCTTCTTATGTCGTTTTTTATTTTTAAAGGCTTAACGTGCAGAACCTTTGCCCCTCCCCGGGCTGGGGTGCCACCGCTGGGTGCTGTGTGGCCGTGGGGTCGCCTTGCCGGGCAGAGCGGGGTGCTGCTGCCGAGCTGTGTGCATGGTGCTGTGTCACTGCCGTGTCCCCCAGCCGCCTGTCAGCACGATGGTGTTATCCTCCCCGATGCCTCTCCTGTACCATTGGCTGTGCTTCCAGGTAGCTTGCCTTCCCGAGGAAGGCTGCAGCACTTTCTCTCTCTGTGCAGCATTTTCCCCAGGTGTCCCCCGTCAGCCCAGGCAGCAGATCCAGCTGGGATGCTGCTGGCGCCAGCCTGCACCCCCCAAACACACTGCCATAGGTGGTAGAGGAGCATGAGGGGACTCCTCATACATGCTAGAGCCCAACAGATGATGCCAGTGCTCAGGCTAGCATGTATGCTTATGTGAGTGCAATTGCAGCTCACATCCTGCTTCTGAGCAGGGCTGCGCTTTTTCCTAAATCCTTGTGCTGCGGTAGCTCGCGGTAGAAAATGCCCAAGGAGCATGCCCAAGGAGCTCTGCTAACGCCTGGAGATCAGGGTTGGAGCTGATGCTCGCCCTAGCTGGCGCTAGGCTTCGCTGTCCGTCCCGCAGCAGAGGGTGCGACTGCTAGGTAGCTGGCAGCCCGCTCGGGACGCTGCAGCGGCTGGTATGCAGGGCAAATTGCAGCTGATCCCTCAGGAATGCCTGTGGTGACCGTTTTGGGGATCGCTCAGGTGTGGCCGCAGCACAATCTGCAAAGCCATAATTTGAATGCCTGAGAGATCTCTGGGAAAGAATGTGAAGGCCTCTTGCAGCTCTTTGCCAGATAACTCTAATTACTGTCTCCTGATGACTCTGGCCTCGATGAATTACACAGCTGAATTTGGGTGAGTTCAGCTCTGCTTGGCTGTCTAAAACTCTCCGCCAAGGTGAAAGCTGTTTCCCTTCAGAGGCATTAGCTACAACAGCAATAAAATAAGAACTTTTCTGGTGTGGGAGAGGCTTGGTAAGAGTCTCTGCAGAAGCCCTCCCCAGAAACCTGTGCTCGGTGGAGTGGGTGGGTGCCCTGTGGTTTCTCACTGCTAATGTGGACAAAATGAGGACGCTTGGGTCCCAAATGTCTGCTCCCCCTTGGAGGGGAGACCAGCTGGGAGCAGAGCTGGTGCCAGTTATTTACTTAAAGCTGCGTTCCCTTCACACGGCAGGGTCGGTCTGACTTGCAGCTGCATGGCTTCTCGGCTGAGCTTTCTCTTGCCAGCTCTCAGCACTGCTGATGGTTGATCTCACCTTTCTGCTCGGCCACTGGAGTAGCTCGTTAATGGCCAGGCGAGCGCTTCCCTCTTATTGTATTGTTTGACCTAGGAAAACTTAGCTGCTCCAGCTGCCTTCCTATTGTGCTGTGAGGCTTCCCGACGGATACGGGTTTGGGAGATCAAGGTTAGTCTGGTCAGGCCTGGCTTTGAGCGATTTCCTTTCTAGAAACACTGCTGCAGCAGTACAGCACCCTTACAGGATAAGGTTTAGCTGCAGAGTGGCTATAGCCACTGAAGACATGCTTAACTGTTTTGGAGATTGTGTTGTATTGCCTCTTACAAAAACAGCTTGTTGAAGTTTTGGAGAATGAGGTGACTGTGGCTGCTGGCGCCTCTGCATGGAGGGGTTTACAGCCCCATTCGTGCTGAGCAACTGGAGCAGAAGCCAAGTAGTAGCACAGGCATCCTACTATACGTACAGCCCTGGATAAACTGAACCACTCCTGAAAAAACATCCTGAACACGCCTTCCAAAAAAGACATTCAAAATAAACCTTGTGGCATTCTGCTCAGCGAAATGGGTTGAAGCCCACACTGCTCCTTCTGCAGGCACGGCCAAGGCTGTAAAACACTGCCTGCTCTTAGTGCTTTTCTCCCTTTGGCTATAGGTTCTGGGGAATTTAGGACTTTGTCTCTTTTGTGCTGCTGAACAAACATGAGGTCATTTGGAGGTCTAGAGCTATGGCTGAGCAAGGGCTCTTAGGTAGAGAACTACGAGGACTAGGTTGGCCTTTGGGACCTGGGGCCAGCTCTGAGCCAAATCGGTTGGGAAAACAGACAGCTGTGGCTGCTGGATTTCTAGCATTAATAATGCCATCAAACCTCTGCTAAATGGATGCAGTGCCTGTTCCAGTTATTATTTAACTTCCAGGAATGCTTTAGAAGCCATGAGCAAAGGCTTAGCTACTGCTGCTGTCCCACAGCCCACGCTTCTAAAAGCCTGGTGCTGAAGGATTTTGGCATTCAGATGTTGTCTGTTTAAAATAAAGTGGCTTGTCTGTAGAGAAATCAAATCTATGTTTGACCACAGCCTGTTTTGTACCAGCTGGGAGAAGGAGTTAGCCTCTCCTGCTGTTGCCCCTTACCTAGCCGTTGGTCTGAGTCCACGGGCAGTTCCAAGCTGCCTTTTCCTCAAGGCATGAGGCGACTTCACTTCAGTGCGAGTTTGTGACTGTGGTCTACTGTAAGAGCAAATGTAAAGCATGTCCATACTGTGTGCCATCCGGCAAAGGTGGGGCTGGAAGCTCTGAAAAAAGCTGTGAGGGCAGGGGACTTGAGCAGGAAGGAGCCTTCTGTTCAATGCGAGGTGGCTGCTGTGCTACTGAAGTGTTAACAAGTGTTACGTCTAGCTCTTTTTGCCTGCTAGACTGAGGATAATTGCGGATTCCTGGGTGCTGAGTGGCGTGCGGCGTGACAGGCAGAGTAGGACGCCAGGAATGCAGAGCACAAGGGCCTGAGGAGTTGATCGGCTCCAGAGATTACTTTGTATGGGAGCCACATTGTGCCTTGGTAAAAGCCACAGCAAATTCCCGGGAGGGGCTGGAGGTTATGTTTGGCACCGAGCTTGCCCCCAGAATCCAGGTATCAGGCAGTGAGTCCTCTGACTTAGCTTAGAATCGGGACTTCATGGTCTGAAGCCTGGCGGGCAGTTTGTGGCCATCGACTGAAGCCTGTACTGGAGCTTGCACCAATGCTTGCCCTGCAGTGCTGTGTCACTGGCAGCAGCAAGACGGGTGCTGAGCGGCCGGCTTGTTTGTTTGGTGAAACAGTAATCTTAGAGTGCAGCACTCAGATTGATCAAACTGAAAAACATGTGGCTTATCTTTGCTGGGTTGCACTTTCATCAGATAAGTGAGCTGATCTGACTTGCCTCCCAGCTGCAGGATGCTGAGCAGTAACACGAGTAAAAAGGTGGGGAGAGGCAGCAGGGGCTGCGTGGCAGTGCTGCCGCCTGCTCCTGTGTCCCTGGGATCTGGTGTCAGCTGCAGTTCTGTGTTTGGTTTTAAGGTGGTTGTCCTGAGCACCACTGCAGTTCCCAGAGGGAGCTGAACCATGCCTGGAGGGAGGTGGCTGAGGGGGGAATGGGGTTATGATCCCGGTCTGCTGCTACTTGCTTCCTGGGGACCTTGGTGGCCTTGATGTCCCAGCTGCAGGAGAACTTATGGAAGGGGCATCTGCTGGCCTAGCCTGACCATCCTAACCTGTGTCTCAGGTGGGTGTTTGGCTAAGGACTGAGTACTTGATGCAGGCACTGTGCCCTGTAGCGCAGACCTCCAGCATGCTGTAAAGACTTGTCTTGACCTGTGGGTCCTTTGAGGACCCATTTGACATTTCATTCCAGGAAAAGGGTTGGGACATGGCTCTTTTATCTCTGGGCTGTTGATGCACTGTGGGGTGACAGAGTGAATCTTCAATTTCTTAAACTAGGTAAAAGTATTATCCTCTGAAACCTGGAGCTAGGTGCTTGAAACCTGAAAGAAGGCAAATGTGTTTTCAGCCGGTATACGCTTAGGGTCTCTCTGTGTCTCACTCCAGGTGCTATTAACACATCATAAGGAGGTAGTCAAAACACACTTGCATTTTGTCTGCCACTTACCTATGACTGCCCTGGAGGCTGTTTTCTGGAAAATATCCAGTGTTTCTTGGAAGCATCTTTCTGCTTCTTGGAAACATGACACTTAATCCTTCCCCTCTAAAATTATTTTTGATAGACTGACAATGGGCCTCACTACTGGAGACTGGAGGTGCTTTATGTTTTAAGGGGTGCTTGGGTCTCCTCAGGATCTGGTGTTTTGGTAATTTGACTGCTAAAGAGTAAGTGGTTTTTTGCCTGAGCCATTTGCTCCAAGTTACAGTTTAAAAGTAGCTTAGGTAGACTGTTCTTGCATTCTTTTACATCTGAGAGGAAACTTGTAAAGTGATCAAATTCTTTCATAAAATTACTTGGGACCAGTTAGGGTAATGTGCTAAACAGCTTTTTTGTTTAAGGCACTGAAAGCTATACGAGCCATTCAAGAAGGACTGAAGTCTTGACTGTTCCTTATTGTAATGCTGTGTCCTGTTTGACTTACGTTGGGATGTTTAAACCTAAATTGGGCAGGATAACTATTTTCCTAGCCTACAACTGTAATCTAAGAATGTGGTTAGCCTCGTGTGTGGCCGGGCTTTTGCATTCCCAGTATTGTCTGGTGTCTGCTGCAAGCAATGGGAAGTAAAACAATGATCTTTGAATCCCTCAAGCTTTAGAGGAATTCTGTTTCCCCTCTGCCCCTCAGGAAAAGGCTTTGTGCAGCCTGTGTGGGACCTGAAGAAGGGTGTGCCAAGTGTAGACCAATAATAGCTGCTAAGCAAGCACACCAGAGCAAAATGGTTGTTGCAGGTGACACTGGTGTGAACAGACTTGTGCTGTGCTGCAACGCTTGCACAGGTGTCTGCCACCAGCATCGGGTGTATCTGCGTGTGGATGCGTAATCCTGAACTGCCCCAAGTGGTACGCAGCTCACAGGCAGGGCACCTGGCCTGCAACCGCTGCAGTAATGAAAAGAGGGTGCAAAGCTCGGGCGTGCGGGGTTTGGCTCTGTTAGAGCTTGGTACCAACGTGCATGAAGAGCCTGTCCCAGCAGTTATCGTTTGCAAAGCACCATGTCTGGCTTGGGCTCTGGATGAGGTAGCCAGGCTTTCTGTAGATCAGCCTTCAGGTTGCTGTGATATTTTCTTCCTTTTTTGTGTGCGTGCACCCTGATAGCGCTGTGGTTCCTGTTCCAGAGCAGCTCCCTGTGAGGAGGGATTGTCATCTCTGGGCAAGGCACACCAAGGTAGCGATGGAGACGCATGTTGGGTAGAAGTAGGTGAGGATGTGTAGCTGCAATCCGCTTGGACTTGGCAACAAAACAGAAAAAGATGTTCCAAGCACGTCTGTGCTGGAGGAAGGAAATGCTGTATAGCTGAGCGCTAACTGTCAGGGGAAGAATCTAAAACAAAACCCGTGTAAAAAAGGCTAAGGAAAGGCACTGCCCATCCCGAAAAGGAAATCTGAGAGCTTTCCTACAGCTTTCACTGTGTGATTGTGGCACTACTCACAAGGCTTGGTTTGTTGCAGGCTGAACTGCTAACAGCAGGGAACAGATACATGCCCTTTTATATTGTGTTTGGGGAAATGAGTAGCAGTTGCTATGAAAGTATTGAGGATGTGAAGGCTGCGTTAGCTGCTGTTATATTTTTCTCGATTGCCACAGTCGGTGCGGTAGCGGTGGGTGCTTACCCGCCCTTCCTGTAACGGGTGCCGGGGTGGGGTGGGGTGGGGTGAGCTGCCATGGTTCCTCTGAAGAACTTAATCTTGGGTTCGAGTTGAGTCAACTGATGTCTGAGGTTATCTGCTGAATGGGCTGAGCAAGCTCTGCCTCTTGGTTTGGATTAATTTAGTGAAGCTTGAGAGAGCTTTGTTCCCCGAGCTTTGTTCCCCAAGCCTTGCCTTTGCTTGGTACAGATTTTTATCCCCCACCAGGCAAAAAAAAAACAAAACAAACTCTTAACCTTCCTCCTGAATAAAGACCAGTACCCTGTAACCGAACAGGAAGGACGCTTTCTTCCACATCACAGGTCAGAGGTAAATCTAGGATCTTGTAGTTGAGAGCCTTGCACTGAGTTTGTTGCATCATAACCAGATGGCTCTCTGGACTTTAACACTGTGTGTGAGCTTCCTCCAGCTGACTGTCCCCTTCTGCAACTAACTTTGAGTTTTTGGAGGTGTCTACATAGCATCTGGCACATCCTAGTAAGGAGTGGATCTGCTTCAGTGGGCTCAGTGGATTGCAGTTTCTAGCGCAAATGCTGTTCTGCTGTATGCAGCTGGAAGCTTAACATCTGTAGTAAGATGTGTGCAATGCCTTCTACTTTGCTAGCATGTTCTAACTGTAATACTCAAGGCCCTTGCAGGAATAGAATTGGAGGGTTTTTTTGTTAGGGAAAACAAGCTAGGCCACTTCAAACAGCCAGCTGCAGCCTTGCCCGAGTTCCTGGGAAGCGTGGGTTGCCTTGTGGTGAGTAACACCAGACACTCTCCTGCCCTGGGGCTGCCCGCGGGTGGGCAGAGGCTGGAGCAGCACAGTCTGGTCTCTGCTGTGATGGATTGGGGTGGTTTGGGCCTCCTGCTGGTGCTGCCCTTGGAACAAAGCAGCCACGGTTCTCTGACAAACCCTTTGAGGAGAACGATCATTCATAGCAGCCTCGTAGTTAATGGGGTGTTTCCTCTCAGTCTGTTGGGTGATGCTCTTCTTCTGTTCCCTGCAGCTTACAGAAGCAGACAGCTCGTCTAATGGGGAGGAACTAATCAATGCTGAAGGCCAGCTTTAACTTTAAAGCGTAAATTCAGCTGATATTTCACTGACCTACAGAAAAGAGCTCTGAAATAAGCTGTGGCGATCAGCCTGCAGGTTGTTGGCGTAGCTTTGAACATCCAGGCGGGGACTGATCTTGCGAAGGGATGAGCTGTTCCTTCTAACAGCAGCAGGTTGCATGAGCTCCCCTGCCAGTTACCCAGCAATAGCACAAAAATGGCCGTGGGCTGTGGTGACGACATGGGCTGCCGCTCCTTCTCCTGTGCTCCAGGGCACTCAGCAAAGCATGACGCATTTCTTTGTCGGAGCAGTGAATTACTCCAGCATGAGCTGTGCCGGGCCCCGTGGCAGCAACAGCACATCTCCCAGGAGGTGGTGCCTCTGAGGGCAAGGTGGGCACGGATGGACAGACAGACAGACCGGCTTCTGTGCTGGAACCCAGCCTGCCTGCTGTGAGGGGCCTCTGCTCTGCGGGGACAAGGAGAGCAGCCCCAGAGCGGCTGATGCTGGGTGGTGGGAGCCTTGGAGCGGCTGTGACACTTAATGCTATTTTTACTGAGAGATTCTGTAACCAGAACTCTTCCTGGGTGGTGCAGGTCGCTGGAGACGGTGGTTATGAGAGCTGAACAGCAGCCCTAGCCCTCAGTGCCCCTGAGGGTCAAGGAGGCAAGAAGGGCTGGTGGCCTGTCATGTCTGCCTCTGCTTGTGGCCCCTTGGGCCGAGTCAGTGCAGGAATACACTGGAAGTGCCCCGCAGAACGTGTCCCTGTGACTGTCAGGGCCAAGCTGTGTGAGGCCTGCCCTCAGATGTGGTCCTGGCGCTGCTGAGGTGCACGCGATCAGCTCCCTGCTCTGGCTGTGGGATCCGGCAGGCCGTCTTTTTTGAGCATGGGTGTGGTGGCAGCGCTTGCGCCGCTGTGGGGCAGTAACCAAAGCTGTGAGCCCACCCTTCCTGCTGCCTCCTGGCTGTGCGGTTCCCACCGACCTTCTGTGCTGAGGTCTGGAGGGCAGCTGCTGCAGGCCTGTGCCCCGGGTGGCTGCGGCCTCGCCTGCGGCCATGTCGGGCCAACCGGGCCGCTCGTGGCTGCCTGCTGGTCTTGATTAGTCTACGGCCACCCTTGCGAGGAGACAAAACCCATGTGTATGCGTTTCTGAGACGGTATTAAAGGGCACTGGCGTGGTTGGTGGGCTGAAATGAGCCGTAGGTGGCAGCCCGTGAACTCTGTCATGTAAACAAGCTTTGAAATGTCTCCTCCTGGGCACAATGCACAGAGCTGGGGGAGCAGACCTGCGCTCTGAGCAAACATCCACGATATGTGAATCTGAAGGTTATTCAAACACAGAAGAGGAAATAGTGCTCTCTTTGGCTAGATACTAACATGTGCTAGCTATCCTTCCTTTAATTGGTGTAATTAACTGTTTTACATGCCTTTTTCTCACCACAATCCTGCAGTGGTAAGTAGATGCAGCACGGTTTTGGTGGATTTCCAACCACTGGCAAACCAGTGCTCAGAGCTGGTGTAGGTATCAAGGCTAAAACCCTGGCATGCACATCTCAGAGCGGACCTTCACCTCTGTGCAATCATCCTTTTATTGCAAGGCACGTGCCCTCACTCCTGCTGCGTGAAGGAGGTCACTGGGCTCAGGCTGTGGGAGAGAAGTGCCCGAGCTGGTGCTGCTGCCTTGGGCCTGTGTCTGGCTGAGGCCATCTCCCTGCCTGGGAAGGGGCAGTGTGACAAACATACCTTGTCTGCTGTGGTGCGAGACACAAATCTTGGGTTAATCTGACTTCAGATCCCTGCTATGGAATGGGGAACAGCGGCTTACTAAACAATGTTGGTGTCAAACTGTCATCTTGACTGTGCAAGATACCAGGTATTACCTCACTTCATAGCTAGACCGTGGATTTCTGCAGGGTTTCCTTTGCAAGGCCCTATAACTCTGCTCATTGCTCTCACAGGTAATCTGTAGCCCTGGCATCCCCGAGCCTGCTCTAAAACACTGAATTGAGTGATCTTTGCATCAATCTGACTTGTTCCTCAAACACAGGAGAGCAAGCTCTGATCCATGGACTAGGAGCGGGAATGCCGTTGAATGCTAAGCATAGATGTTTGTGAGCGGACTTGGATGAGCCTGCTCCAACACCTGGCTGCTTCTGCAGAGCTGCTGTTTGCTGCAGCAGCTATTAGTTGCAGTGGTTCTCTGAGTGGTTGTCACTCGCTCAGACATAGTTTATCACATTCCTCTGTGGGGGAAGTGTTGGTTTCTGAGCAGACCGAACTTAGTGACTGTGGGAAGGCTGGGATGCTAATCGCATTGTTTCAGCTCTGTTCTGGCTGTTGATTAACAGTGTGGCTGCATGCAAATGTCTGATAGCTTATGTAACTGCTTGAACAAAATCAATGGTCTAATTAAAAGTCAAATGGAAACAGCTTTGGTTGTCCCTGAGGATTCTTTCTTTCAGTAATTCTTTTAGGCTTGGGGTGAAAATACAGCTATAAAGAAAAAACAAGCTGGTGACTGCTGGGAGAAAAATGTAACTCCCAGCCCCACAGCCCGACCTTGGGGGTGCCGACTGCTGCAGCTATTGGATGTGAGGGCAAAAAAGGCATGGAAGCTTTTAGACTGGCACTGTAGGATCTTTAGTCATGAAATCATAATGCTCCCAACCCATGAATGGTTCCCCTTTCCAGTGGGGACATGCAGGCTGCCACCATAACCATACAGAGCTTACCAGCAACAGACTTGTTGACTTTGACCATCTGAGGACCTCTTAAAAACTGCCCGGGGGGATCCCCCATGCAGAAGTAGCTCAAACTGCCTTGGCTAGGCTGGAGGTCTCTGCTGGATGGCCAAAGCAGGTCTCATGGTGAATCTTCCTCAAATACTCATAGTCTAGGGTGGGTGGGGAAGTGTCTTTCTGCTCCTTGGGGGACTCAGGCTAGGTGATGGTAATTGTCTGCCCTGCATCTTGCTGTCCACCAAAACTTTGAGGCCTAACGGGCTCCTTTGGCTGCTCTGTGCTGCACTCACATTGGTGTGCTGCCCCCCAAAAAAAGAAAATGAGTGTTCAGGAGTAACTGTACATCTGAGAGGCCATGCCTGTGACATGTCCAAATGAATGAAGTATCTTTTCTTTATAGACTGAAAACAAAGCCTGTGTGTGAGAAGGAAGTGTACAGTGAGAGCTGGTGTGGTGCTGGGTGTGGGAACTCCCAGCAGTTGGTGTGACTGAGAGCGTTGTGGTAGCTATATAGCCCTGTCTAGTGCTGTTTGAACTGAACTAGATCCTCTCAGCTGAGGATGCAGTGTGCACAGTGGACAACTGAATGGCTGCAACAAATGTGAGTGGTCAAGGAAGTCCTACCACATACCAGGACAGCTCCTACCACAGAAGACCCCAGCTACCAGAGTGTGCTTGTAAAGCAACTTCTGAACGGATTGTATTTCCCTGACCTAGCCTAGGAGTGAGGAAGAGCAAGGGCTATCAGCTCAGCCCACCTGTCAAAAGCAGAAGGAGATATCTGCCTGAGGAACTACACCATCAGCTTGTTGAGGATCGCTTTGGTCATGCGCTGCCATGTGCTCTAGCACTCCGTGGAGCTGTGCAGGAGCAGGTACAGCTCTCAGCTAGTCAGTTAAAGGTTCCCCCCCCCCCCCACAAAAAGAAGTTGGAAAATTCTGAGATTGTTTTCTAGTGGTTCAGGTTCTCCCCTCGTGCATAGGGGGTGAAAAAGCACCAATTTAAGCTTTTCATTCAGCACATGGCCACTTTAAAGGCTGGATGGCACAGCCCTGACCTTGGTGCTGTCACAGCCGGATGATTAGTGGCTGCTCAGTGAGCATTAGTGAACAAGCTAACGACTTGCAGACATCTGCAGTTATAGAGACAGCAGCACGTGGGACTCCTGAGCAAGGATATTGCAAAGACCTTGTCCCAAAGAATTAACCCTGTGGCCACCGGCATCTTCGTTTGCTGTGGACCTCAGCACAGGAGGAGCATATCACAGAGGTTGTTGGGCATATTCCTAGACTTTTCCCAATACGTGGCATAAAGTATGGCATGCTCCTAAAACGTGTGGCACTTTTACTTAATAAAATACTACTTCTCCCTCTGCTCCCACCTATATATGTGTGGTATCTACGATGTTCTGAGGCAAGATGGGGGTGCTGCCCTACTCTCTTAGGGTCAGATTTGCCTGCCTGGGCATAGGGTGGTTGGCTCCTCTGGCTGAGCATCCCCTGGGGACAGCTGGGGGCTTCCAGATAGGTCACTGCACTGTGGGGGTGATAGGAACTTAGAAATAGTAGGCTTCCAAAGGTCAGGATTTAGCCTAGGAAGTGCTTTTTGAAAGGTGGAGGTTTGGAGCTACCCTGTGAGGGTCCCCCGGGTGTCTTGCTTTGCCATGGATCCGAGCTTGGGTCACCCCGAGGCTGTTTTGCTGTCCTGAAGGCAGAGCTGTGCCTGCTGCGCTGCCTCTGGGCTGCTCTTGAGCTCCTGGTTGCTGAGTCGGCAGAAGTGCCTGACCTGGTGAGCTCCTGCAGGACGGACGTTCTCTGCAAGGCGCTTGCATAAAGCCGTGATAAGCAGTCATACCAGGGCCTGCTGCATGCTTTGGTGCTGTCGAACAGGTAAAACGGCAATTTGGCAGGCGGTGCTGCAATGCCAGGAGCAGCAGCCGTGAGTAAGATGCTGCAGGCTGGGTCCCTGGGAACAGCTGAGGTTTGTGGGGTTTCCTGAGTAAGGCTCTGCCCGGCGCCCCTGACTCAGCCAGGGAATTTCCCTGGAGTCAGTGGCACAAAAACCTACTTCTGTAAATCAACTTCACGTTTCGCTGTGATATTGCAGCGTAGCTGTGAGCTCAGTGCTTAAAACTAAAGAAATGCCTCTTCTGATAGAGATAAATAACTGAAGCCACGTACACCTAACAGATTTTTAATTGCAAGGAAGAAAAATAAACTGCCTAACACTAGCTGCTGCACCTATTGGTTGAAAATACTGCCTAAGGCAGAGGAAACTTAAATATTTTAATTAACCAACTTTATTACTTAAACATAGGCTTTAACTAGCTGCAGAATATTTCATACCCTACCTGTGAGAAAAAGAGCTGAGGCTCCTGATGCGGTGCCTGGGCAGCAGATGGATTCAAGCCGAGCACTGAAACGAGGAGCAGCCCAGACCTGTATGGGAACAGGGCAAATACCTCTGGATGGGGGGTAGCAGCGAGGCACGCCGCTAAATGCTTCCCATAGTGAAACTGAGAAATTGGTAACAAACGAGGTGTAAATGCCTGGTAGTCTGCTGGGTGACTGTAACGGGTATGGTCACAGGTGCCAACGACTGAGTCCTAGAAGCAGACAGGTCTCCTGCAGGCTAGAGTGGACTTGCCTGCCTGGATCTGCGTGCAGTTATTTGTTGTGGGATGGCGTGGCTTAGTCCCTGGGAACAGACTGCTGCTTAAATAGCAGGCCTAGGGTGTGCATGTACAGAAATGCTAATGAGAGCTAAACTCTGAGGTGCTGCTCCTTGCTGTGGGACGTGAGTTTTGACTGTCTCGGGGCATAAGTCTTATTGCTAGTTGAGCTTGTCTTCAGTGCTCCTGATGGGTGTGAAGTCAGGAGGCGGTACAGAGGGCAACCAGGCAGAGCAGCTGGTCTGGTTCTAGAAAAATTGCTGCTAAAGCCAGTCCTTTATTTCTGTGTTGTGTTAGGAATGCAAAACACAGTTGGCTTGCAAATGGGAACTATGTGAGATGCAGGTGAAAAGCTAGGTCCTGCAGCTGGTATTTGGGTAACTGGCTGCACCCGGCGCAGTCAGCTCGTATAAGGCAGTGCTGTCCCTGGAGGCTGTGCCGAGAGCTGCGAGCTTACAAAGCTTGGGAGGGGTTGTCCGGAGCACCCAGCTGGAAGGCTTCAGGTCCAGCCTCCAGAGAGGAAAGGTGTCCCTCTGGGCGCTGCCTGGCTCGGAAACGCTGTTAGCGGCCAGAGCCCGTTACGCCTGAGCAGTTCCTGACAAAGTTGGGCCAGGCTGGCTGCGTCAGATGGGCAGAGCTGCTGCTGGTTAGCAGCGGGCTTGCTGGCCTGCAGGGGGTGGGAGCCCGAGCACGGAGCTGGAGAGCGTCCGAAGCAGTCGTCTTAGAGCTTTGCTGTGCAGCGAGCACCAGGCGGGGACGGGGTGCTCAGGCAGGAGGCATGGGTACGGGCTCTGCACAGGCACGTGTGGTGCAGCTGTGGCTGCTGTGTGCTGAGGCTGTGCCATTAATCTCATACGGTCCTTCTTAATGTGCCCGGGGACCACCCGCGTGACCGCGCGTCTGCAGATCTGCCGCTGCCCTGCTGCTTCTGAGGGCTCCTCTCGCACGGGGTCTGCCTGATCGCAGCTGCCACCGGCGGGTGAATTCCCTGGGCCTCGAGCCAGGCGGCTGTTCTGGTGTTAGCAGCTTCTGGCTGAAGCTGTGTAAACTCAGCGCTGTCCTGTGCAGGATGTTAAGCACGCAGGTCTTAAATCCTGACCGTGCAGGGGTGAGCCGTGTGCTTGGTGCTCCATGTAGGTGGTGGCTGTGTGTACTGCTGGGCTGTGCTGCTGTGCGGAATTGCTGCCGAAGATGGGATGGGCACGGTTTCCAGTGGAGGGGAGGGCAGGTATCTGTTTATGAAAGGAGCTAACATCTAGCTGGATGCACAAGCATCAAGGGTTTTTCACAGTGGTCACGGGAAAGCAATACAGCTGTGCAGCGTACTTGAAAAACAAAACCAAACCCAGCAACTACCCTCAAGCCCTGGAACGAATCCCCCATGTGTGAATAGAGCTGGCGGCTCAGGGTTGTTGGCTCCGGCAGGTGGCAGAGGGGTGGCAGGGGCACGTGGCCACGGGGAGCAGCCTGCTTTGTGTGGGTTTGTCACCCCTCTGGGTGGGCACGCACGTGGCAGTGCTCGGAGGTGCAACGACAGCTGGCCCCAGCGCTTCTTGCCATCACGGTGGCACCAAGTGGCAGTGGGTGGTTGCTGAGATGGGGTGACGAGGTGTCTGTTGGTGGCAGTGTGTGTCTCTAAGGCTATTTCTGGTGCTACGGGGTCATGCTGAGAGTGCCTACCTGCCTCAATGCCAACATGAGGTGTTAAAATGGCTCAGGTGTTGGGGAGAGGTTTTCAAAGCAACTGGTGCTCTCTGCAGTGAGGATGTGATTGTGGTAGACGTTAATTACCTTTCCTCCTGCTTCTCGGAGAGGTGGTAGGACAGAGAGCTGACCTGCTGGTAAGTTCTGGGGTAAGCTTATCGCTAAGCTGCAGACAGAGCATCGGTGACAGGGTTTCTGTACTTAAATGCTTCCAGAAAAACCTGGAGCTGTGCTGTGAGGTGCTCAGCATCAGAGAATGTCAAGGCTTGGACAAGCCACAAATCCTTTCAGTAGCTGAAATACCTGGCAGGATATTTTTTTGACGTGTTAGCAGCCCAGGAGCACAAAGCGTGCTCTGATCTTGAGCTCCTTGGTGCTGCAGCACAGAGTGGGGATTGGCGGAGCCACGCAGGGCTGCATGAATGGGAATTTCCTTCAGACGGTCCCGTGACAATACAATGATTCTGCTTTTCAGGTGGAAAAATTGAATCTCGGTGTATGTTGTGGCCAAGGATTTCCCCAAACAGTAATCACTTCTGATAATTTCCAGCGTGTTGGTTTTGGCTTCAGGTACTCCATCCACTGCAGCCTCCGTGCCTGGCGTCTGCGGCCCAGAAGGCATTAGGCAGCCCTATCTGAATGGGCTCATTTATCTCGGCGCAGCTCTCCGTGCTGTCTCTTACAACTGTCCTGACCTGCCCGCAGTGTGAGTAAACACGCTCCTCAGGAGCGCAGAGGTCACCCTGGCGTCTGGAAACCTCCGCGCTGCGTGCTCCTGTTTGGCCTCGCCGCTCTCGGTGGGGCTGCCTGTGCTGGGGACAGAAGCAGCGTACCCAAGGTCTGCAGCAGGAGCAGGGTGGTGAAATGATGCAGGTTCAGGTGTGGCTGGAGGTGGCAAGAGTCGAGCTCTTGGGAAAGCAGAGCCTTTCCCAAGCAGATGCAACGCAGCTTGCTGCACTGGATGTGCACGGGTCTGGGGCTGAGCTCCACATTAATGCCGGCGAGCTAGGGGGTTTAGGGCTATCTTAATCCTGCAGAGATGGTCACAGGGCTCTCCTCCTTCAGAGAAAATACCAGGTTTTGTCATTAAACTTGCAGACACCTGACTGCATGGCTGTTTTTCTCAGTTCAGCCTTGCTGATCAAGGCTGGGTTTTCTGGCTGTGTAAGCCCGTGGTGTGCTGTGAGAAGGAGATTTTTGTTTGCGTGCGTGCAGTAACGTCCTCCGGTGTATCAGACAGCATTTCTCGCTAGGCTTAGTCAAATGCAGAGTTGTCTAAAATCTTCAAGTCTCGCTTTAAATGGAACTTACTTCCATTTAATTGTAGCAATGTAGCTGACTTGGCTGTACCAGCTCACTGTGACGGAGGGCAGAGGCTCGCTGTGCCATAGCAACATGCTGACCCGTGGCGAGCAGAGACCTGAAGTAAGGTCGTTCCTCTCACCCTGCCCCGCGTCCGGAGGAGGGCCGTGTGGTTTGTACCACGGCACTTGGCTTCAGCAGCAGAGGTGAGCATTTCTCCTGGCTGACTTTACAGGATACGGCGAAGGCAGGAAAACACCTTCCTCCTTGCCCCCTCTCCATCGCTTCCCAGCAGCTCGCTCCCAAGCCACAGGGACTTTCCTTCGCACGGATTCCTGGATGATTAGTCACCGCTGGGATGCCTTGCACTGTGCGTCCTTCCAGCCTTTGGTGCTTCCCTCCCGGCCGATGGGGACGTGCAGCGGTGTGGGCGCATTCCCACGCCTTCCATGGCCTTTCCCAGGCCACTCGTCCCCTGCGGGCTCGCTGCGGCCACTCACCACGTGCTGCCACTCCAGCCACTATGGGCACGGGGGCTGCCTCCTGCACCCTTCCCCATGTGCTGTTGGGGAGCTGCAACACCCATCACGAACCAAACCCTCGGTCTGCATCGCATGGGGTGGCTCACAGGGGCTGCCAGCCTCCGCAGCCACCTTCCACTCCGTTCTGTACCCAACAGCAGAGCTCTGCAGCCGCGGGCGGCTGGGCCAGCAGTGCAGGGCACATCCCCAGCAGAGGCGAGCGGGAGCCGCGGTGGCCCGGCCGGCACCGGCGGAGCGTGGGGATGAGCTCAGCAGCGGGGAATGCGCTTTGTTCGGCGTGCGGGGCCGCGGTCGGGCGGTTTCGGAGGTGATGTCACGGCCCGCAGCGTGCTGCAGCAGGCCTGCTGCCTGTCGCGATCCGCGGGGGGCTTGCGGGAGCTGGCGGCCTTGGGGTGCTGGTGGTGCCGTGCCGGGGCTTGCCAGCCGAGCCAGGGCCTGGGGTCACACCGTGGTGGTGGCACAGGCCGGGGCTGGCATGCTGCCCGTGGGGCTGGCTGGCAGTGAATAAGTTTAGACTGGCTTTTTTTTTTTCTTTTCTTTTCTTTTTTTTTTTTCCCTGAAAAGAGTTTCAGATTGTTAGTGTGGTGTTCCTGTGCGCAGCTCGGTGGCTGGGTGTCTGCATCCCTGGTCCTCCTGCTGCAAACCAGGACCTGCCTGGCAGCGAGCAGCTGAGTCTTAAACAGCCGACATGGGTGGCAGCTCTTAGCCTTCTGCGCTGCTTCCTTGCTCTCCGTCCATCCCGTCCCAGCAGTGTGCAGGCCGTACCAAACCCTCCTGACATCTCCAAAAGTGCTTTTCCTGAGCAACCTGGCCTGAACACAGCCTGTGTGTCCCCATGCTCCGTGGCAGTGCCACCAAGCCCAGGTGTCCCCGAAGCCTTCTGCAAGAGCTCGCGGTGTGTGGATGTCCCCAGGGAGCACTCGCTGCAGGAGTCAAAAAGGTGTGTGCCAGCAGCTGCTGCGTGTGGCTCTTCTGAACGTCAGATCAACACTTTTTCCTTGCATCCATAACTTGGTACGTGGCTCTGAAGGCAACCAAAGCCCTAGGTGTAGTGAGAGTATGAAGGAATTTGATCATAAGCCACCTCTAGCCTTTTTTTCCCCCCTCCACTTCTACCCCAACAGTTCCCAACTTTGAAATTCGTGACTTCTCCTCCCAACCCTGTTGGATTTCCACTTGCTTTTGGAGAAACTGGGTTGGTGGCTGTGGCTATTACACTGCTGGCTTAGACTCGCCTCGTGCTACACCTCACTCTTCTGGATGGGAGAAGTCAGTGGTGTCCAGGTGCCCACTAAGTTGGGCAGAGCTATTTTAATCTGTGTTCCATTGTGAGCCCCACTGGTTCGATTCTTTTATTCCTTTCTGTATTAAAGGCCTGTTTCATTCTTTTGTCAAGCCTACACCAGGGGGTGGAATTTGACCTTATTTTTCCAATTGCCTGTTCCACCTCCTGAGAAATCCTTTCCAGGGGCCCAGCGTGCATGGATGAGAAGTCTGGGGCATGGATGCAATAGCTGCCTGAAGACCACTCACTGGTCCGGAGGGTTTGAAATCCGGTTAAAGTAAAAAAAAAAAAAAATATTGAACCCACCTGAGTTGTAGGGTTTAATCTCTTAAATACAGCAGTGAGCCTCTCATAGAGGAATCTGATACATTTCTTAATAATTGGATACTCTGGTAGGCACAGAGGAAAATCGTTTCTCTCCTCTTGCAAAAAAAAAACTCCTGCTTTTTCCATCCGCCTGTGTCCAGATCAACACTCAGTGTTTTTGGTCCTTCAGTGTAATGCCGTCCCCCTCGGAAAACTCCCCTTGTGAAAAGCTTGGTGGAGCCGATGTGCTCGTGGTGTCACTCGCACTTCCTGAAGGTGCGCACGGTGCCCTGAGGCTGGTTAGTAAAGCTGCTCTGTGCTGAGTCTTGGCACGGTGCAAAGCCGGAGCTGGAGGTGAGGTGACCACTCGCCGGCGTTCAGGTGAGCTGGGTGCAGAGGAAGAGCTCTCCCACGGGTCACTGCACCAACTGCAAACATGCTGAGAAGCTGCGATGCGGTCGGGCTGGAGCGCGTCGCCGTTAGAGGCTACCAGGTCATAGCTGGGAATCCAAGAAACTGGCCGGAATTCTGCGGCTGTGGTGCCAACTATGTGAGACGAGCACAGCCTGTGCTTCCCCTGCGTGAGCCGAGCGCGCGCGGCCAGGCGGCAGCTCTGTGCTGAGCCCTGAGGAGCTGAGAGGTGCACCTAGGCTTAAGGGGTCACTGAAGGAAATGGTTGAAGCATGTTCTCAAAGCACAGAGAAACCCATGTAATTGATTTAAAGACATATTATCCCTGCAGAGGATGTTGCTAATGTCTTTAGCAGGCATGGTGAGCCTGTGAACACATACTGTATGCTTCAGCAAGGAATTTCCTTAGCTTGCTCAGCTCCATCTCATCTGCATACTTCTGTTCGGCGTGCACAGCGTGGAGAAAGGCTTTGAAGCTCGGTTCTGTGCTCAGTTTTAACTGTAGCAGAATATAAAGAAAGCCCTAATGAGTGCTTAACTTTTGCTCCTCCCCTCCCCGATTGCTCTAACTGTTCAATAATAATTGAGAATAAATAGAGGTGGGAGAGTGCTCACAAGCTGCAGGAGAGCAGGATTTAAAATTCCTAAGATGTGGGCATAAGTGATGATAAGTAACGAGATGAACTTTGTACTATACAAAGTTCCTTCCGCATCTGGAAATACGGAGAAAGTGCTGTCGTTGGAACCACGCCTTTGTCTTCTGTTAAGGACCAGGCATTTCGGGTTTGCCTTCCTCTGTATAAGGCATGGAACTAAATTGTAAATGTAGCTGACATCAAAATGGGAGAGGGCGACAGCTTTTTAGAGGAACTACACGTGGAGATGAATCCTGGTTGTGACAGGTCTTCCAAGTGTGAACACCAACAGCAAAATTTGAGATGACTTTGCTGAGAATGATCAAGTGACTGCAGCTTAGCTAAGAAACTGTTTTCAATTCACTGCTCAGAGTTGGTTTTTCAGCCCTTCATTTGTTTCACAAGACTTATCATAGTCTGTGTTAGTAGCTCAGTTTAGTGAGGAAACTGTCTGCTGCGGTAGCTTATCTTGCTTCCACTAATTGTCCAACAGAAAATGACTTGCAGTTCTGCTATAGGGCAGAGTTCAAGGAGCCTCGCCAGAGCGGAGTGTAATACTTGTCCTTCCTCTGAATGTAAGGCAGACTTGCACATGAGCAAAAGATACCATTCCAAGACTTATTTGCAAGATAAGATTTTTTTTTTTTTTTGAATTGTAGAATAATTTTATTTTGAAGAGACCTGCAGGGATCATGGACTCCTTCTGGACTTACATGAGCTGTGGGTCCCTTCCAGCTCAGGATACTCTGTTTCTTTATAGTCCAAGCCACGTACTTGTAGGTTCAGCTTGTTCAAGTTGCTCAAGGCTGCACCCACTGAGTTTGAGTATCTCAGAGGATGGAGGCCTTATGTCCTGTCTGGGCTCCTGTTCCGGTATGCAGCAGCCCTGATGGAGAAGACTTTCCCCTTTTTCCCAGAAATCTGCATGGAATTTTCCATGTTGCAACTTGGAAGCTCTTTAGCAGAGGAGTGAGGGGCCTCCAGCACTGCACATGGGACAAGATCTTTTCAATTATTTTTTTAAACTCCCAAAACTATGCTGCTTCTAGTTTAAAGCTGAGTGAAATCGAGGACATACATTGGGCTAGGAAAAAGCCTGAGCAGGATCAGCAAAGCTGTTCTGAAAGATGTATAAGAGCACAGGAATTTCACTTGAAGCACGAGCTCTTGAAATCAAGCAATGATTATAGTCATTATTATTATATATTAATATTCTTAGAGCTCTGAAGAAGCTTCAAATAAAATTGTAGTGTGTCCACGGTACTGAGGTTAAAGGCAAAAGATGCTGAATTTACTTAGAGATCTGGTGATTTAGACGCTAAGGCAACTCTTACCTTACCATCCTGCTTGCCGTGGCACAGAACTGGGTGGAATTCAGAGATCTGTACTAGAAGAGGCGAATTTGCAAGCTTCTGGTCAAGGCCAGGTTTCAGATTTGGCTCTTTCTCTCGGGGCTGCTGCAGGTCCGAGCACAGAGCACCAAGTTCTGCAGCACCGGCTCTTTTCCACGTGGTGTGTTGGGTGCTGGGGTGTGTTGTGGCCCAAGCTGTAAGAACGGCACACGTTTGTTTTGGGTCACATTTTGGGCTCCAGCTAGTTACGTTGCTGGCTTGGAACTAGGCACTGTAATGTCTTTGTGCTGCAAAGACTGCAATGTTAGCAGTCCAAGTGTAACATATCATATTAATATTTAGCATAGAGCAACAATTATAAATCAGCTCGAGCAGTTAAAACTTGGTTCCTTTTCAAGGCTGGAATTGGTGGCGTGTACTGCAGGCCTATGGAATCTCCATAATCCATTTTTGGGCTGTTTGCCACTTAGTTAATAGGATAATAAAAGGGTAAGAATTACAATCTAGACTCTGAGGTGTGATGGGGGAAGCAAACCAGCTCTGGTTCGGTCTGTTTTCCTCTTTACCCTACCGGGCAGCCACTTAAATCCTAATAGCTGAGTAAGAAGCAGGATACTCCTACATAAAACTTAATGTAGCAGGCTATATATAGGCTTATTTTTTCCCTCTTTCTTTCTTAAAACAGAAGAGTGAGTGCTTGCTTGTTGAGCGCCGGCGTTGGTTCTGCAGAACAGCTTAAGTCCGGCTGGCAGGCCTTCCCGAGCAGCCGGCGGGTCGGCAGGGCCTAGCAGCATGGCCTAGCAGCATGGCCTCGCGGCGTCCCTGTGGGCCGCCAGGCCGTGCCGCGGGAGGAAGGCGGCGTGCGGTGCTGTTGGGGTTGGATCGCCGTCTGCATCTTTCACAGGAGGAAACCGAGTTACAGGTCTAGTGTAACCCGAGTTAAAATGTGCGTTGAACGGGGTAGGTGGGGATAAAGGTTCCTGGTAAACGCAAACGGGGGGGTTTCTGCTTGCTCTGCTGCCTGCAGGGTGTGGACCAGGTCTCTGGCCGTGATGATTCCAAGTGGTCATGTAGCAGCATTCACAGCCTGCAACGCAGTGCCAGCAGTACTTGCACGTACCAGGCCAAATATTTTGAATTCTAATGCAAAAAAAAAAAAAAAAAAAGAAACCACCAACCCCCTCGGTTGCCTTAGGTGGCACTAGTAAAGTTGGGTGTCTGTTCCCAGCTGGGCTCGAGTCCAAGGCAGGCAGCTCCCAGCGGCTCCACCGGCATACACATAAGTGGGTCTTGCAGACATTCACTTAGGCGTTATAACCTGAATAAAGTAAATCATGCAGATCATGCTTTCACAAAAAAGCTTACCTCAGACTGCCTGCAGTGGTCTTGGCGGGCGAGGTGTGAGGAGGGGCTCTGCAGCAGCGTTGTAATCCCGAGGCAGTGACCGCAGTAGGTGGGTGTCCCTGCTGCAAATGTCCCGTGAGCTCCAGGGGAGTCGTTGAGGAAATGTAGTTTGAAAGGCTCTGTAAAGCGTCAGTGGAGATTGTATGAGTAATGAGTATGTCTAAATTTGTGGTAGGAAAGCAGTGCTGCAAGATCTGCTGTTTGTATCATCCATTTTCCAGTCTGGTACTGCCAGGAAAAGTGTCTTGAAGCAAACCAGGGAATGGGGGAATTCCACTGGAAAACCGCCCGAGCTGGGGTACACGGCAGTGCCTGGAGTCATAATTGTTGGTGCTTAAGTGTCACTGGAAACATTTTTTTTTCACCGCTCCAAACTTGTGGTTGTTTTACACTGGTGGCATGCGCATAGAGCTGGTGGGGATGGCTGCAGGCATGGTGGTGCTGAACTGGCTCTTCTGGAGACTGAATGCTCCAGTGGGGCCGAGTGTCACACCACTGCTTTGGGCTCTGGTTTCTTCTTGAACCTCAGTGGGTCCTTTTGTGGCGTGATGGAGATGGTGGTGATGAGCTGCGGGTGGGAAGCCGGGATGCATCCCCGCAGGCAGGGTGTGTGGGTGATCTGCGTGGTGCTGCTAGGGTCTGGTCTGCCTTCTCTAGCTCTCCTCCCCACCCCAAATGGAAGCAGACAAGTCCTCCTGCAAGCAGGCTTGGAAAAAATGACATCATGAGATCCTTATGCGCGTCAGGAAGTGCGGAGACTGAAAAAGCAAACTGACTTTGCTAACCAAGTACTGCTGCGGGAATGACACCGGCCCCAGGGAGGAAGAGCCGTCCTGCTCCTGCTGCGGCCTTTTCCTGCCCTCGGGCAGCCACCCGCCGAGCCTGGTGAGAAGGAGGTTCCTGTGCTGCAGGAGAAGCCCTCGTGCACGGGCTCTTAACACTGCTCAAAGACTTCTGCTGTGTCCTGCCCTCAGACCCTCAGAGGTGGTGGTGGGGCTGGAGGAAGCCGCTCGGCTGCCACAGTGACCGCGGCACATCTGTGCAGAGACATATTTATGTGCTGTAAATACGAGACGGGCTATCCTTTATCCCAAGTAACATGTCTGCTCGAGGTGGCTGTCCTGCTGGCTTTCATCCCCAGGAATGTGGCTGGCTTTCTGAGACGAGTTTACGTGTAATACACTAAATCATTGCTGCATCCACTCTAGTAAAAATGCCGATGTCAGGATAAATCCCAAACTAAAGCTCGCAGACATTTCTGGCATGAGGATGCGATGGCCCGCCATGTGCTCTGGTGCTGTATTATGGGGGGTTGGTCCTGCCGTGGGACGAAGATGCTTCGGCACTGCTAGTCATGTCTTGGCATGCTCCAGCCCGGGGTTCCAGTTCACAGAGCTCAGGCTCCATGTGAAGCCTGCCAGCAAAGTTTGGGGGTCACTGCCATGGAAAATGTAGTTATGCCTTCGGCTCTGGTACAGGAAATGTTCCCTTTGAACTGATTAGGGAATGATCTCCTTCTGCTGAACAGCTTGCCCTTCACACGGGAGGAGGCAGGCGGAAGGACACGAGGCCTGACTGTGGGGCTGGTACTAGGAGATGGCACTGCTTGCGCAAGGCAGACTTTCACCTCAAGCCGGTAATTAAAATCCACTGGGGCTTAATCACTTCCTGGCTATCTAGCTCATGTCTCCAAGTGAATATGAAATCAGCTCTGAGCAGTTATGTGCCAGACACTTATCATATCCTGTAAGATTAGTCAAAACTGGTATTAAAAAAAAAAAAGGCAAATAAAATCTGAGCAAAACGAGATTTAGCTATCCACGAAGATAAAATGCCATTCAAGGTCTGATGTTAGGGTACTATCTGCTCAGGACATACTGACCTGTTGTAAAACTGTCTGAGCAGTAAGAACTTCATCTGAGCATTGGGTTAAAGGGAATGCCCTGGTGCGTACTGTTCTTGGTAGCTGTTCCCTATGATCTCTTTATTCTGAAAGTCAAGATCTTTTTGTATTGATAGCATGTATTAATAACTTGCTGTGCATGCAAAGATCACTTGGTCTGAGGCCATCCTGTAGCGTTGCAGAGCAGCCCTCATTTGGCTGAGTTTGGACTAACTGGAGTTGTTGCCTGAGCAAATGCTTGTGGTGGCATGGGGGATTCTCTCCTCAATTACCTGGAACATGAGTGCAAAACTTAAAAATGTACTGGGAAATAATGAGATGCATGTCTTTTGTCTTCCAGATAGTAAAGCCATAGTTGATGGAAACTTGAAGTTGATCCTTGGCCTAATATGGACCCTGATCCTTCACTACTCCATTTCCATGCCCGTGTGGGAGGATGAGGGTGATGATGATGCAAAGAAGCAGACCCCTAAGCAGAGGCTGCTGGGCTGGATTCAGAACAAAATTCCTTACTTGCCAATCACGAACTTCAACCAGAACTGGCAGGATGGCAAAGCTCTGGGGGCTCTTGTTGACAGCTGTGCTCCAGGTAAGTCCTTTGCTCTGATGGTCAGTGTTCTCTTGCTCTGTTCTTGTGCCTGAGCTGCTGCTCATGAAGGAGGAGGTTTTTCAGCACTGTGCTGGAGGCTGTTGAGCAACAGCGAGGCTGTTGAGAAAACTCGAATCCGAAGAAGCCAGCCGCTGGGCAGCACATCGTAGAAGACTTGGCCAAGAGAAATACTGGCCTCAAGCAGAGTACATGACTGCTTCGTTGGTGGTGCCGCCTCTTCAGTTCTGTTTTGGGTGCATGGGACGAAGGCGCAAATGCTGGCTCCCAAACGGCAGACAGTTCCCACAGCAAGTTCCAGCAGCCTTCAAGGCTTCGTGTGTCCTCCTGAAATAAGACTGCACAGGGAGAGCGGGGCAGCCAGAAGCTGCACACTACCTGCAGCTTCAGTGTTTAGCAAGTTATGGCTGTGCTGCTTAAGGCGAACAATGTGATGAAGTGTGAAAAAGGCAGTTTCCTCACTTTCTTGTAATACAGCCTCGCTAATGCTATTGGGGGTTCTATGGCAGGCAGCTGAAATTTGCTTGCTGAAATTTGCCACAGGGGAACCACCAGAACATAAAGGATCCGTGGATATATTTGTGCTGAATTTAGAGCAGTGTCTTCCACGATTTAAATTTAAAGCCATGCGTTGTGTGGCTGCCTGAAATGTTACACGTCTCTTCTGCTGACAGGCAAGGTGGGAGGGAGGATTTTTGAACTGGCTTTTTAATACTTTGCTGGAAGAGCCCCTGGTGATGGTGGTTGTTGTCCGAGAAGCACTTCAGTGAGCAGCTTTGCTGAACCTGTTTTGTTTACTTTTATGAGGGTCCAAATGTCTTTATGGTAGCATAATACAAGTAGTTACAGAGGTTTTACCTGGCTTCTTTAGCTAAGGAAGCTTCTCTGCAGATGACACCTAATGACTGAAATGTATTCGCAGGCCTGTGCCCTGACTGGGAGACCTGGGACCCGAGCAAACCTGTCGACAACGCTCGCGAGGCCATGCAACAGGCGGATGACTGGCTGGGTGTGCCACAGGTAAGGCACTGCGGGAGGTGCAGCGCTGAGCTTTGTACTTGCAGCTAGCTTGAATTGCGATTGGGAAAAACAGGTGAAAAAGTTACAGGTCATTTAAGCAAAAGTACCTGAGAGAGGACAAACTTTAATGAAAAACACTGTTATATTTCAGAACTCCAGTTGTGAGTTTTTATTTCTTTGTGTCTCTGCTGAGGGTAGCCAGTGTTGCAGCATGTAGGTGGAGTGGGGGAAAAATGCACGTTTAGTGATGCTTGCCTTGTTAGTCCATGGGGTGAGTTGGTTCTGCTGCATTGAATTCTGTGGAAGAAAAACTCACTGGATTACAAAATCATCTGCAAAGATGACTTCTAAACAGAGAACAATATATTTGCAGACCAGTTTGTTTTCATGCTGATAAAGCTGGATAGAAGTGCTGAAGTCTCTGGAGCTGTTGGAGCAGCTTGGGAGCTCAAAAAGAAGTCACAAGTCTCACTTCAGGGCTGATGCACGCAGGATTCTAATTTCCTGATTCTCTCCATTTCAGTTATCCCCATGCTGCTTTTTGGGGTGAGCATGGCTGCAGCTGTCTTGGCTTGCTACCATTCATCTTGTCACAGTCTCCTGACAACCCCTAGATAATGAACGTGCAAAAAACCCCTGCCTCCCAAATCACGTTGGGACCATAATGAGCTTCTTGATTTTCTTGCCATGAGATAATAAATGAAGTAGTGTGCATCACAGGGAAATAAATGGAAGAAATCACATTAGCGTGTGGGAGTTTTCAAATGCAAGAATTTGTGCCGTAGCTCTGTTTCTGTGTTGACATGCGGTATCCAAGCACTGATATCATATACTTAATTGCACTGTCTTTCAGGTTATTACTCCTGAGGAAATTATCCACCCTGATGTGGATGAGCACTCTGTAATGACTTACCTGTCACAATTCCCTAAAGCCAAGCTGAAACCAGGAGCTCCTTTAAAGCCCAAACTGAATCCAAAGAAAGCAAGAGCTTATGGCAGAGGTAAGGACTCAGTAAGCTTAAGCTGCGCAGAGTATTTAACTCTTCAGAAAGCTGGGTGGGGTTTTTTGCTTATGTTGAACTCCAGACCTACTGTAACAGACTTCAAAGTTTCACTTGTGTACTCTTGGTGTGGTGCCTAGTTTCAGAAATACGTGGATATAGTCCAAAAGACACTCCTAGTTCTAACATGTGAATTCCCCGAGCTCTCTGAACCTGTTTTGCAAGCTGTTGGTCTCGCAGTCCGCAGATGGAAGAAGTAGCCTGACATGGGGGCTAACACAACCCTGGTAGGAAATCTAAGCTAGCTGTATTGCTGCTGGTGGTCAGTGATAGAGCAGCGAATGCTTCTGCTGGTAACAGCACTCCTTTAAAGAGGAAGTCCTCTTTGCATCTGTGTGCATCTCTGAGCAGGCACTCTGCAGAGGTAGAGTCCAGTTTTCCAGCCAGGTGGCAGATACATATTAGGGTATGCTAATTCTAAATGAGTTATTTGAATTGATTGATAGGTGTGAATACTTTGTTTGCACATGCACACAGGTGGGTTGGTAACCCTTCAAATGCTAAATAGTGCTGAGCTTTTGTTGTAAAGGTTGTGTTTCCTAATTGGAATGACTTGTCCACGGTGTTTATGCAGTTGTAGATCTGCATAGACATTCGCATTTTTAACTTAGGTTTTACATAGAAAATTCCCATAACTTCTGATGTGGTTCTACTCTAGGTTGGAATACGGTAACAGCTAAATGAATAACAGACTTTTATGTTTAATGTGCTTGGTACGTAGCAAGACATCATTTATGCAGTGCACTTTGTTCTCCCTTCCGTCTTGTTTCAGACCTGCAGCCTGCTGCTGGTCCTTCAAGATTTTTAGAATTAGTGGGTTTCAGAATTGGGTGTGTAAGAATGGAATGGAAAGAAATGAGACTTTCCTTAGTTTTGTTTTGTTTTTTTCTTGGTTGTTTTTTCAACTTGATTTTCCATTGAAACTTAACTAGTCGAGTGGATGAGCATGCTACCTGTGCACCGAATGGCAATTACTGTAGTCAGAAGTTCAGCAGTTTCCCTGCTTTAGGTTTACATCCTTTGGTTGTGGCTCGCACAGCAAACCACAGCACATGGACACATTTGTCAGACTGCGTAAATGACCAATCAACCTGCATCAGTTTGCTGATAGTCACATTCACATTCTTTCAAAAATTGAAATAACTTTGCTGTCAGCTTTAGTGCATACTGTGCTCTGAAGCCATTGTGTTGGAAAATATAATGGATAAGCAGCTCTTCCTGAAAGACGGCTGTTTTCCCATAGTTAATCGCCAAAATCGAGTCACTAAATATAAATGACAGCTCTGCCTGGTAACGTGTGTCAGGACTGAAGGGGGACTCCAGCAGCAAGGAGTGCTGCCAAACGGGGCAGGGTCCTTGGAGCAAATAAATAACACTTCTTTATGCTTCCAGAAAAAGGCAATCATCAAGTGTGAAGTTGGTCAGTCTTAATTGTTCATTATTGTTTTTTCACGTACTGAAGTAAGAACATCCTAACGTGAATCTTAGGTGCAGCACATCTCCCTGGACACTGCTGTGGTTTACTCCTGAGTGTGTTGCTGTCTGCAGGCTTGCTGTGAAGTGAGCTTGTGGAGGTAATGTGCAGATCATGAGTGACGCATGATGAGTTCAGTTAACCAGCCAAAGCAGATCTCCAAGAAGAGGGAGAAATCTAGAAGATTAAACGTAGGTTAAGAAAGTGCTATGACTAATGCTGTCCTGTCTGAAAGCATCTTCCGAGGATAAGCTGTCCTTGTCTTTTGTGCCTGCAGGAGGAGGGATACTCAAATTCTGTATTGTAATGTCTGTGCAGAGGATTGAAGATATGCAGAGTGAATTTATAGCTGTTTAAACTAGATGATAATCTAGGGGTTAGTTTGAAAGAATGAATATTTCAATTGTTAACACCTTATCAGAATGCTCAGATTTCCTAGTAAAAACACAATCTTCCTTGCATTGCTCTCAAGTTATTGTTTTCCAAAGATAAACAAGTTCAGGAATTCTGTTGTTCACAACCACTTCCCTTATAATCTATCAGACATTGCACTTTCCACTAATTGTACGATGGAGAAGTAGTGCCCACGGTTTTATGAATAAGCCGAGGAGTAATTCCCTTGGAAGGAAGATAAATAAGTCTGGGCTAGTCTGGACCAGCAGCCTGGGGAAGTTCTTCCTCCCGCCCAGTCTGACACCACCATGACAGGTGTAATGACTTGGGGCTAAGCATAGAGGGGTGACGAAACCCTGCTGGTAACTGCATGCTGTAGCAGGCCCTGCGCTGAGGAATAAGGAAACTCTGATTAAGTGAAATGGAAGTGGTACCGGATTGCAGGATTTTCATGGTTTGAAGAGGTTCCTGCATGCCATTTGTACAGAGTTTATTGGCAAAATACTTTGAGCAGCTTTCGAAGAATGGTAAATCTGAGCACTTCTGAGCACCTCTTGAGTTTTGTAGCAACAGCTAACGTGCCGCTCTGCATCTGCTTCGCAGGGATTGAGCCTCATGGGAACATGGTGAAGCAGCCTGCCATCTTCACAGTAGACACCATCAGTGCTGGGCAGGGAGACCTGATGGTCTTTGTAGAGGATCCAGAAGGAAACAGAGAAGAGGTTTGTATGCTAAATGTTGTGTTGGGAAAACATAAAGCTAGTCTGCACACTGAAGTTTTTGCAGTAGCCTCCATCTTTCACAAGATAAGTAATCTAAAAAGAAGCTGCACGGTACCACCTATCAAAAGTGTAAGCTTCGAGCTTTCCCTCGTAATTGCCTTACTGGGTGAGCCTGAAAGTCTTCACTGCCTGCACATAAGCAACACAAGTCAAACGTCCGGTAGTTTTAGTGCTTTAGCTTGAGTGGCCGAGTACATTCTGACAGGGGTTTAGATAACACACAGCACTAAATCACTGCCCTTACTCATTCTGCAAGAATGGCTAAAGCAGCTATTTAGAAGCCATGAATCATTCTGAGTTAAAATGCTGGTTTTAATGTTTATAGAGATTTCTCATCCAAGTGCTCCACTTGATCATGTTACGACATTCCAGAAAAATATAGCTGTACATTGGACTTAATGTCTCCTCAGTTTTGGCCTGCCTTAGTAAAGCAATTAACAGCAAGGGAGGGGGCTGGGGAAAAGGTAGCTTGGTTCTCATCTAAAGACAAATCATTTTTGCATATGGAACGGGGAGTTAGCAAGTATATACCTGCTTCCCCAGAAACGTGGCTCTGACATTGCTGACTGCAGTATCAGGTGCCCCCCAGCAAAGTCTTAGCTTGGTGTGCATGGGCACAGCTTGAAGGCAGATGTGTTTTCTTTCCTAGGCGAAGATAATGCCATCCAGTGACAAAAACAAGACCTATTCAGTTCAGTATGTGCCAAAGGTTACTGGACCTCACAAGGTAGGCTGTATGTTAAATACCCAGGATTCTCCTGCTAAATGAGCTGCTTTGCTGATTGTTAGTGTGAGTCCATGAGGGCTGCATGTTTACTAATGGTGTAAGAGCCTCTCTGGGCATCCTAAAGGAGCAGTAACCCGATGTGGCTTTAATCCTTTGTCTGGACTACTGGGCTGCCGCCTTTTCAAGGGGAAGGGTGTGCATGTGTTGGGAGAACATGTGTGGGTGTTTGAGGGAATCAGGTTTGTAGGCAGTGCAACAGCTGGCTCTCCTCTCACCTGGGGCCACTTCTTGCAGCTCATGAAACCAGTTTTGTGGCTTGTCACAGAGGTACAGAGGAAAGTATGGGGTTGTTTCTGTGAGGTGTTTCTTTGCTGATAACACACTCTGCTGTGGGGGTTTTGCAGACTTCTCCACCCAGCCCTGTCCCCAGGGGCCTGCAGAAGCAGGTTTTTTCTGTGTGATGCCATTGCTTTGCTCTTGCCTGGATGGCCGGTCCCTACAGCCAGCCTGAAAAGATAGATACTACTATTTGGGTTGTCCACTACGTTGTCTCTCTTGCCTCCAAGCCATGCAGGCACTCAGCCTCATGCTCAGCTGTGTGGCAGTGGAGCTGAGCTCTGCCGTGGGTCGGAGCTGACGCTATCTGTCTCCAGGTCTCAGTCCTGTTTGCCGGCCAGCACATCTCAAAGAGCCCCTTCGAAGTGAACGTTGACAAAGCCCAGGGAGATGCGAGCAAAGTGACAGCAAAGGGACCGGGACTGGAGGCGACAGGAAACATTGCCAACAAGTCTACCTACTTTGACCTCTACACAGCAGGTAAGGAGAACAAAGGGGTGTTGAAATTCTGCAGCATCCTCATATGTGAAGAGAGCCTAAGTCTTGGAGGAATAAAGTAGCTCTAACTGAAAAGTAGATGAGGATTTGCAACCCGTTGAGTTCAGAGGTGAAGTAATAAGCTTCTCTGGAGGCTTTAGCTGTGGGTGAAACATCTGAAGTGCTGAGCTGAGCTGGGGCAGGAAGATGCTAAGCATTACTCAGATTTTTGCCATGAACTTGCAGAATGGTAGCAGGCAAGTTTCTGGCTGGTGTCTTCCCACTATTCATTTTAAATAGGGATGTGAAATACCTGCCTCTGAAGGATGAACTGTAAATAAACTAAATGCTTAGTGGGCTCTGTATTTAGTGTTACAGAAGAAGAATCTGATCCAGTGCTACTCAGCTCACGCTTCACTGACAAACTGATTTCAAACTCTTCTAATTATTGGAGAACTACCATCTTCATTAGAACATCTCCATCATGTGGCTTGTTGCCTGCTATTAAGCCAATGCTGTAGCCTGGAGGAGTGAGTCAATAAGATGCTGCAGCTGTCAATTCAGTTTGAACAATGCGAAACTACTTCGGGTAGTTACTTGAAGTATTAAACACTGAAATGTGCTGAGTATCGTATTTTAAATTGCCTTCTACCTGAGGGTGCTCAGAAATAAAATTAAATGTGGTTATGGTGAGGGGAAGTGTTATATTCAGTCTCTAATTGAGCGAGGGAGTGGTCTGAATCATGTAAAGACATGTCTGGCCTCTGCAAGTGTCTGGAAAACCGTTTTTGTTGCGTGATGAGTTAAATAAAACCTGTACGGAGCAGGTGTCCGAGCAGAAGTGAGTATGTACAGAGAAGGATCCTTGCCCAGGCCAGGATGTCTGTTGTCTGAGCTCTTAATCTAAACTGCTCCACAGCATGAGCGAATTGAATTGACTGGTAAAGTTATGCACTAGTCTGTGCCAGAGCAGTAGCAGTAGGGTAGCTGGGCCACACGTGTATCCAGTAATGTAAGAAACCTCGTGGAGAGGGCCACGTAACTGGTCCTGTCAGTTTGATAGCTTTGTGCAGATGCCACCACGCTGTCTTGTCCCCACCCTGCTTCCACAGCTGGTTGCTGTCAGTAGAGGCTGAAAATTTAGGCTGTGCCCAGAGATGACAGCAGAGCTGAGCCCAGGCGCTGGCTCCGATCCTGACCTCAACGTGCTGCCCTGGGGAAACCAAGGCTCAGCTCAGCTCGTTTCCTTTGCAGGTGCTGGTGTGGGTGATGTGAACGTGGAAGTGGAGGATCCTCAAGGGAGAAGCCTTGCTGAAGTTACAGTAGAAGACAAAGGCAACCAAGTCTACCGCTGTGTCTACAAGCCTGTCCAAGCTGGTCCTCACGTTGTCAAAGTGACTTTTGCAGGGGAGGCAATTCCCAAAACTCCTTGCAATGTTCTCGTTGGAGAGGGTATGCTTTTTAAAAATGCACCTAAATGTAGATGGTCACTTTTCACCTTGGGTATGATCACAGAATATGCTTGAGTCTGGCCTCGGGCCTTTTCTTTACCGTTCAACATCTTAGACCTGATTTACTGGGTCACCTGGGTATTCACCTCGTCAGAACAGTGCTAACAGTAGCTTTTGCTGTGAGAGGTTTCTTTCTGCCTAGATCTCTTAAAAATTAAGCTACCCTTTGTATTTTGTTGAGATATTTTATGCAGCTGTGCAGTATCTTGCTATTTTCCACCTTTGTTCCTCAAATTACTGTATTTACAGTTTTCCTTCCTAACTGACACCTAACTTGCTTTCTGTTCCATCCTTACGTGCTCCTATGCTTTTAGATCTCTGCTCATCTCTCCTGAGCTACCCTCCATTTGTGGAATTTTGGACTTCACTGCTAATGGCTTCATAGTTGGTAAGAGGTGTGCAGGATGCTCCGTCATGTTTGCTTTTCGTAAGCTTCTAGCCTGCAGCTTGTCCCAGCCAAAAGGGTTTTTGTTTTTGTTGGGGTTGGGGAAGAAAGTTGCAAGCAAACTGAAATGGTGTGTGACCCAGTAAGTGAAACTTGCTTAACCACAAACTGCCTGACTCAGTTGTGTAAGGGCTCCACCAGCCTTTCCCACTCCAAGGTAGGCTTGCTCATGTGTGCTCCCACCAGTTCTCAGAGCTAGCAGATGGCATGCGATCTGTGCTTGTACCATCCAGCACGGGCCGTGTAGTGGTGTGGCTGCTGCCGGGGTGAGGGTAAAGGTTGTAAGCTACTGAAACATGTCAGAACCTAATGAGCTGCTTGGCAGATCGGTGCTCCTGCTGTAAGCACGGCATATTGTGGGGAAACGCATGTTGGGATTAAGCTCTGGGAAGCTGTCATTTCTAAGTCTTTTCAAACCCCTTAGGTCCCTGGAGTTGAAGACCACCTGATAGTTGGATTATGTAACGACAATCGTTCCTAAGTGCCTGTTAGTCTTTTTCTGTAGCAGCTCTGCAGGCCTGGAGAAGCACTTGAGTAAAGGTGGCAAGCCTAAGGTTAAGCTCAGCCGTATGTAACCTTCTGCCTCGACCCATGACCGCTGTGGTCTGCGGGGTCTTTATGGCTCTGCTTGTGTAGGTGGGAGCTGCCACAAGCAGGGGGTTGATGTGACATCTCTTAAAGAAGCAAGTGCAGAACTTGGCTCCAGTAGTGGCTGCTGTTCCAGTCTGGTGCATCTGAAGGAGCGGCACAATGACGTTGTTCACTAGGGCTTACCTGCAAAGGAGAATTTCACCCCATACTGCAGCGTGCCTCTACATGTGGCACAGTCTACAGAAGGTTATGCCTCGTACAGTGGATATCTGGGGGTGATAGCCATGGAAAAGTTTTGTCCTCGTAACTGTCATCAAAATAGAAAGCAACGTGGCTTTAGAGTTGCTTTACTTCTTATATGGCTCTTGTAGGGGTCCATTGTCACATGGTTGGACTGAATGCTGCTGTCCAAAAGCTGGGGGACACGGACAATGGCGAGGCAGACTCAGTATCTGTTCTTCTTACTACCATAACATGAAGACTTGTGCTGCAAGCTCAGCTGTGGTTGCCCTGAGTCAACATTTAACTAAAGGTTGTTCCAAGCTGGCTAGGCTGCGTGTGTTTTGAGAATCAAAGGCTGCATTGATGTCTGAAATTCCCTTGCAGCCTGCAATCCGAATGCTTGTCGTGCCACCGGTAGGGGCCTGCAACCCAAGGGTGTCCGCATCAGGGAAACAGCTGACTTCAAGGTTGATACGAGAGCAGCGGGCAGCGGAGACCTCGGCGTGACTATAAAAGGACCAAGTAAGTGTGGTGGGATGAACTTGTGCCATGGATGGGTTTTGAGGAAGGGAGCAAAGCAGAGATCGCGAGGAGGAGCAGTGAGAGATGGTGGCCTACTGGAACCAGTGGGGTTTGTATCACCACAGCCTAACTGAGAAAATCCACACCACTATCTGTCCTCCAAGCTTTATGGGCTCACGTTGCATCTTTATGTGGTCTGTGGGAGCAAGTCACACTCCAGGGTCTCTGGCAAGGTGGAAAACCTACTCTCATAAAGCTAGGAATGCCTTAGAGCAGTGTTCTGGCTGCACGAGGTGCTCAGCACTGCATGAGCAGGGCATGAGAGGGTTCAGGGAACCTGCAGGCAGGCATGGAGACATTCTGCCAGGATCTGGCCCCAGGTCCTTCACTCTGCCACGAGCTCAGCCCACAGCACAGCAGTGCAATGGGCGCACTGGTGGCCGCTGCCCTGCGCTGGGGGGTCCTGGGGCTGCCCAGCAGCGGTGGCTGTGCTGCTGCTCCCCATTCCCCGTGCCTGGGCTCAGGGAATGCTTTTGTTTGTGTTGTACTTTGAGTCAGTCACCTCCCCCCAGGCTGGGGCTGTATTAAAAGGTGCATTGTATTGCCTTCACCTCCTCCACCCGCACAGCCTTCTGACTGTGTGGCTTCGTGCGGTTACGGGGGGGCGGGGGGAAGCAGCAGCCGTAGCGATGTAAATTTTAGTGTATTAGGCTTTTCTCCCCAGATTCTTCATCTTGAAGAAAATGAAAAGTAGGCATTCCCTGCATACTTGTGGTTGCAAAGTCTGACAAATGTTAAGCTTTTCTGTTTTAACATATGACATGCATCATACTGCAGACTAAGAAAATAAAACACAAGGGAACCTATTAAGTCTGGTAACTTAAAATACTTTCTGCTGTATTTCTTCTGGAAGTGTTTGCTGTCTTTGTCCTAGAGGGCAACTAGAACTAACTCCTTTATAACCTGACCTTTTTTTTTTTTTTTTTTTTTTCTCTGGTGGGAGAAATTTATTCTTACAAGTTAAAATAAATACTAGAAAACATGAACTTGCCTTGAGTAATTGATGGCAGGATGGAAGCTGTTAAGTTTAATGCTGAACTGATCTTTCAACAGAGGGCTTGGAGGAGCTTGTGAAACAAAAAGGCTTTATGGACGGTGTATATGCGTTTGAATATTATCCAGCTACCCCAGGGAAATACATTGTCACGATTACATGGGGTGGACACAACATCCCCAAAAGGTGAGTTAGAAGTAGCGTTGTTTGAGGTTTTTGTGTCATTCAGCAGGTTGTGTAGTTGGCAGGCTTTTAAAGCAAAGCTGACTTTTGAAGAAGCTCTGGTGGGACGTTTACAGCCAGCAGTTGCTGTGACAGTTTATCTGCAGCCAGTTTTAGGGCTGCAGAGGCTTTGGGAAAGCTTTGAAGGGTGATTTGCATGAGTCTTGATAATCTCAAAATGGCGAATGCAAACCAAACCGACAAAAAATACAAAAAAAAAAAGGAAAAACATGAACAAACAAACAAAAAACCAAACCAAACAAAACACCACACACACACAACCTTGGAGGCTCAGGTAACTCCTGCAGCTTGAACTTCACTGTGAGTTTCTGAAGGGATCTGTAATTTTAGTGTCAGAGACTACAGCAAGCAGCGCAAACCAAGTACTTGACGCTCCAGATCTGTGGTTTGAGGTATAAGTGCATGATACAGTAGATGACCTCTGCTAGAAAGGCTGTCTGCTGGGCGCTGTGCCACCACAAGATAGCATCTGTTAATTTGGGAAATCCAGTGTGAAGCCTCCTTAAAATGCCTGGGGAAAAAGCATGTCTGCTGTATGTGTCCTTGTTCCTAATTGTGTGCTTTTCTTTTCTCTTGTAGCCCCTTTGAGGTTCACATAGGTCATGAAGCAGGTCCTCAGAAAGTACGAGCCTGGGGGCCAGGACTGCATGAAGGGATTGTGGGCAAATCAGCTGACTTTGTGGTAGAGTCCATTGGCACGGAAGTTGGCTCTCTTGGTATGTTACTTAACTTAGTTTGCCTGAAATACTTAAATATTGCAATGCCAGTAACAAACTAATGAGAAGCTGTAAAACAAGCTAAAAACAACAACAACAACAAAAAACAAACCAAAACAGATTAGTAAGATGTTCTAATCTAAACACAAATTTATATATCAGGGCGGAAGTCTGTACTGGAGTCCTAGAGACAGGGAATGTTTTCTGTGGTTATGTGGGATGAGATACAGAAGGAAATGATGTTGCTGAAGAAGGGAGATAGAGAGCATAAGGAATGGTTAAGGCTAATAAAAAGCAGTTTGGGGAAACAGTGTTAGATTAGCAGCCACCACAAACCTATTGTGCAGTTGGTAAATAAGTGTTTCTTTTTCAGGCTTTGCGATAGAAGGTCCTTCTCAGGCTAAAATTGAATGTGATGACAAGAATGATGGTTCATGTGATGTAAGGTATTGGCCCAAAGAGCCTGGTGAATATGCTGTGCACATCATGTGCGATGATGAGGACATAAAAGACAGCCCTTACATGGCCTTCATCCGACCAGCTTCAGGAGACTTCAACCCGGATAAGGTGGCGTATAGAGCTCACTGGCATATGAGTCCTTGATAAAACTATTACAGAGATGTTTCCAAAGGCTCCTGGTAACACACTAGACTCTTAAGCTGACTCTGCTTACAGCTCTGAATTTGCCATGCTCCAGCCAGATATTACTCAGCTTTTTCTAATAATACTGCTGTGGTTTCAATTAAATATAATGGAAACTTGCTGAATTAGTCAAAATTATCAACTTTCAGACAAGCCTCTACTTGCATCCTGTGCTTCATGAATTTTGTGGGAAGGGAAGATCTGTAGAAATAAATAGCTTAATTTTGCTAATTTCTGGATTGTAAGCTAAGACTCTTGGTTTTGTTTCCAGGTGAAGGCTTATGGTCCAGGTTTGGAGAAAACTGGCTGTATAGTGAACAATCCTGCTGAGTTCACAGTTGAAACCAAGGATGCTGGGAAAGCGCCTCTGAAGATGTATGCGCAGGTAAAAAGCCAAAGGCAGAGATGTGAAACTCCAGCAAAAGGGCTTTAATACCATTGAGAAAAATGCCTTAAGTATTTCTACTCAATTACACACCACTTAATTCTGAGTGTGTAATTCTGTTGCAGCTCTGTGCTTTGATCTTTAGTCAGGCAGCAAATCTAACTCAAGACAAGGTGACTTCTCCCTTGAGTATGAAGCACATGGTTTTACTCTTGCACTTGGAGCCTCCTCAAAGAGGCAGGCTGTAATTTTCTGGAGTTGTCATTCAAAAGCACCTGGAGTGTCTTTGAGCCTGTGAATCTCAGGTGAACTTGTTGAAATGTGTGCTGTGAGATGGTGTTAGAAACAAGCAATTTAGTTGAGGAAGACTTACAGGAGGGTAATCGGTATGTTTCTTCAGTGTTTCTGAGCTGCAGCTCTGAGGAAAAAAACATTTTGAAACATTCTTGGGATATTCAAATTATACAAAGGTTTTTAAAGTACCTAACCCTTCTGCTTATATTCCCTGCTCTTTAGGACGGAGAAGGAAACCCTATTGATATCCAGATAAAGAGCAAACCTGACGGTGTGTTTGCCTGTTCCTATGTGCCAGTTAAGCCAATCAAACACACAATTTCTGTTGTCTGGGGAGGAGCCAATGTGCCCAATAGCCCATTTAGGGTAAGTACAGAGGGGGATATTACTAATTCTATCCAAGTAGGACTCTGGTGCTTATGACTACGTGTCATTGCATCTAGGATGATAAATGTGATCCTGAAGAAAGTGTGCCTGTCTGTTGTCTTTTGTGGGAATATTTCCACTTGAAAAGAGCTTTTTGCTTTTACAAGCTCACGTGTTGGAGGTCTCATATCAATCCAGCTCCAGCCCGGGGGAGTTAGGGCAGTTTGTTCTTACCTTAGTACCTTTTTTACACAGCCTTTGCCCAAGTAATGCTCCAGCTTGACTCTGGTATCAAGCATGATTCGGGTGTGTGTTTCTGACCCTTGTTAATCCATACAGGTTCTGATAGGTCAGGGGAGTCATCCTCAGAAAGTGAAGGTGTTCGGACCTGGTGTGGAGAGAACTGGCCTGAAAGCGAGCGAGCCAACCCACTTCACTGTTGACTGCACTGATGCAGGAGAAGGTAAAGGCAAACTGGGTTTTCCTGTGGTATCAGAACTGCAGGTCATGCAGGGGTGGGAATTACGTTTTGTTTCCTGATGCTGGTTTTCCTTTTTTTTAAATGGAAAAACCTCAGGCAACAGAACATTAAAATGAATTGTGATGTGATCTATTTCATCAGTTAACATGGTGACTTGTGCAACTGCTGGAAATCAGAATGTGCTGGCTGTTTGGCTAGTGGTATCTGTACCATCTGCTGAAAAACTTCCATTTGCTTTTCCTAGGTGATGTCAGTGTTGGAATTAAGTGTGATGCTCGAGTGGTCAGCGATGAGGAAGAAGACATAGATTTTGACATTATCCACAATGCTAACGATACGTTCACAGTGAAGTATGCCCCACCTGCTGCTGGGCGCTACACTATTAAAGTGCTTTTTGCAGGAGAGGTTTGTAGTCTTCATTTTACAGCCTAATATTTCCAGAGTCTGTGTTCTCTGGCACTCAACAGCTGACTGTGGCAATGTACAGATGGCTCTTTTCACTTCTGCTTACATGCACCTTGTCTAGCCAGTGTTTTAAGAACTATTTTCTCATACTTGAAGGTACACAAATAAGGGGGAGTCGGCTGGAGCCTATGCAGTTCAAGCAAGTAATAGGTTGAGCTGGCATAGTGAGTGGGGTGTGAGTCACGGCTTACCTACTAGGTCTAGAGGCAAGGCAAAGCTACGTTCTAAATGATAGAAAGCCTATCTTAATCTCCAGGGAATTTGGGAATAAAAATAAGGTCTTAAAGAAAAAATTGGGAGAGGCCCCTGCAAGCAGTCCAGCTGTTAACTATGTCCTAGACTTTGAATGCCGCTATTCAGTAAGGCAGAGCATTTAAATGAGGTGAAACTTTACTTAAGATGCTGCTGGAGTTTACCATTTTAAAATGTTTCTGCTTTCATTTTATCTGTCTAGTTTGGGTAGTGAAGAGTGACCTGGTTATATTTAGAGCTCCATTTTCTATTGCAGGAAATTCCTGCCAGCCCTTTCAGAGTTAAAGTGGACCCTTCGCATGACGCCAGCAAAGTGAAAGCTGAAGGACCTGGGCTGAGCAAAACTGGTGAGACCTAGGTTGAGATGGCATGGCTGGTGCTAGACCATGAGCAGCTGCTACGGGGTAGCTGCTGCCTTGCTGGACACTGCTGGGATTCAGCAATGCAATGCTGGATACAGCTGGTTGGGGTGGCAGGCAATTGGAAATGGCTCTGTTTTCTTGGCTTTTTGCTTGAGCGGGATTTATAGGTACAGAATGCTTTTAGAGAAGAGTTTCTGTGTGTGAGCTCTGCGTAAATTAGAATTAACGTTTTTCTTCAGGAGTGGAAAATGGCAAGCCAACACACTTCACCGTGTTCACCAAGGGAGCTGGAAAAGCACCGCTGGATGTACAGTTCAGCAGCCCTGTGCCGGGAGAGGCAGTGACAGATTTGGATATCATTGACAACTATGACTATTCCCACACCGTTCGGTACACCCCAATACAGCAGGTAGGTCTGACACCTACAGGAATACAAACGAGAAGGTCTCATATTGCTGTAATGCCATGACTGCCTTCCCTGGTACCTGTACAAAGGGGAATGTGTGGTTAAAACCTGCCAGGATGCCCTGTTCCCCTAAGACAGAGGGAATTGTTCCCCTTCATGACACAGGGAATTGGAAGCTAGAGGTACAGATTTCTGGTTTAGTTATGGGTAGCGTGTCGCTGTTTTCTTTCCTGGGACCAAGTGAGTTATTAAAGCAGCAGCACAGAGCTCATGTTGTCATTCCACACTGGTGATATCTATGGGCTGCCTTATCTGTTGAAAAGGAAAGGTGGTTATCCATCCTGGGGTATGAAAAAGAGCCAGCTGCTGCACAGCTGGTCTGGCTGCTGCTGCCGTCTGCAGTGCTGTAATGCTGGGACTGCAGTGTGCCAGCTTTCAGCGAGCCGCTGCTCTGCTGCAAACCAGAACAAGGTGAAAAAGCACAGCATTTGGGCAATGGTACTGCCCCACACAAGTAGAAAAGTGAAGGAATTGGTGCTGAGCAGGGAATCTGGACTGCAGATTAAACATGTCAAAGTATTTGCCTGTATTTGAGGTTTGCCCTTGGGTTGAAAATAACTTCAGTCTAACATTTTGGTTCAGACAGATGCTTCCTAGCAACACCATTAAAGAGCTGAAAGTGGAAGCTGCTAATAACTAGAAGTATTTTTGCTTATGCTGTGCTTGTGTGTTTGTAAAGTGGTGTTAAACTTCGGAATGCCTAACTCTCATGTATTTCTGAAGACACAGGCACTGTAGCACTGAGATGAAAGTGTTTTGCTATCCTGAGCAAACAAGTGAGCTTCTTGGTCATCTGTACTGACTTCCTTGAATGTATCTGTATAAAAATGGGCTGATATGGGACTGCAGCGTTATTTATCTGATAATACCGGATTAGCATTCTTGGGCGCATCGTAGAGTTAGCGTTTGTTTTTGGATAAAGTAGCTGCATGATCTCAGGATGTGGCTGGTGTGTCTGTTTGGAGAAGCTTTTGCTTGTTCAGTCAGGGTTGGTATGCAGGAGGGAGCAAAGTAACCCGAACCCTGCGGGTGTGTATTGTGAGCAGTGACCATGCTTCATGCAAAGGGCAGAGGTGAGACAAGCCAGATACTGAAACCAGGTGTCCTCTGCATAGGTTGTCCTCAGGGTTACTGCACCCTGGTGCCAGAATTAGAAACCCTCTGGCTTATTGTGTCTGTGTGAGGGATAGTTTCATTAGTGAATGAGTTGGGATTTTATTAAGCCATGGGCAGACCTGGTAGCCTTTCACATGTTTCCTTGCTGTGTAAGAACAGAGTTTCAACTGCTAGACCGTGGCATTCAGATGCTGCAGGGGTAGCTCTGCAGTGCTGTGGGGAGCATCTCAGCTGGTAATGTTTCAACATTGGAGCAGTACAAGTCTCCTGGCTGCAGAGTGTGTGTATACATGGCTGTGTGCTGGAAACCTGCATCTGAGGGAGCACGTTGGGTCATGGAGAAGCTGTGGACTGACAGGAGATGCTAACAGGTAGCGGTGGTAGGAAAACAGTGGTTAGAAAGAGGTGAAATTAGACCGTACAGTAATTAGTAGCCTTGCTTTTCCTCCAGCCTGTGAGTGCATAGATCATTCTTGAACCTTGCCTTTTTAGAGCTCGCCAGCAGGAACTTACCTAAGAGCAGAGCGGTGACACTCTGTACTCTTAAAGAGCGGTGGGAGGACTGTCTAGGTAGTTAAATTCCTGAGGGACCACGTCAGCAGCAGAGGATCCTTGGTTTAATGCTGTTTACTCAGCCTTATCTCTCTCACTTGTGGTGTTGCTACAGCTACCCGTGTGTGTGTTTTCTAAAAACAACTAAGAATAATCATGGAAGCTATTCACTAGCTTGTGTGAAACATCCATGATTATTTCACTTGGGAGCTGAACCAGCCAAGAATGAAAAGTAAGCAAACAGTGAATATAGCTAAAATATGGACTGTGGTAGAAGAGAATAAAAGGAGCACACATCTTGGGCTGGAACTTGCCATGGCTGTGCGATATTTCAGCCAAAATACACAAGAGCATTAATCTTTCTGACTTGTACAGCTTAAAGTCCTGGTATTTGAAATGCTGTAATAATACAGCCTCTTTGCAGGCTGGGCTCTGGCCTGCCTTGGGGCGGCGGGGCAGGATACCTGGTCTGCAGGGCCAAGAGGGTGGGAGACAGCCTGTACCGCCTCCATGCCAGGAGAAAAAAAACAGATTAGGTGAAATGATTGCGTACTGCTTGAATATTAGTGATCTGTATGAAGTGAGGCGTTAATCTAACTCATAAATTCTCCAACTAGGGTCCAATGAAGGTCTTGGTAACTTACGGTGGTGATCCTATCCCTAAAAGCCCTTTCACTGTGGGAGTTGCTGCTCCGCTTGACCTAAGCAAAATTAAAGTCAATGGACTCGAAAACAGTAAGTACCTATGGGCTTAGAAGCTCCATAGCCTACCTCTGAAGTGCCTCCTAGGTCTGTGCAACAGCCAACACGTTCTGCTATAACATAAGTGGGCAAAACAAGCCTTTCTTTAACTTGCTGTAATTGAGGAATAAACCAGCTTCATGCGATTTCATAGCATTGCTACTCTGACATAGCTGGTCCTCTAGAAGACTGAATTTCAATTTTCCTCTTTTTTGTTTTGTTTTATTTGTTTTTGTTTTGGAAAAAAATATGTAGCAAAAAAAAATGTAGCAAGGTTTGTGTTGGGGTTTAGTCCCTTGTGGTGAACAGGACTGGATTTTTCACCAAACCAGGAACCTGCTGATGAAATTGGTTTTCCTGGGGCTAGATCATTGTTCAAATATATGTAACTGCTACAGTGTGGAGTTTCATTCATATGGTCTCATTTTCTGAAAGCAGAACAACTCAGGGCTGTGAAATGTGTTCCTGAAATGAGCCTCTATTACACTGTTAGGCCATGTCTTACCACCTTGTTTAGCACTGTAGCTTTGTAACTTCCAATTAGCCAGGGCACTTCGTTATTTTTTGTTTGATTTTTTTTGTTCTTTTTTTTTTTCATGTAGAAGGGCGTAGGCTGAGTAAGTCTCTGCCAGTGCTTGCTCCCTCAATGATATGTTCATTAGGGATTTCTTGGAGCATTGTCAAACATTAAGTACTCAGTGTAGTAATACGGATTTTGTCCTTTTTTAGGAGTGGAAGTAGGGAAGGATCAGGAATTTGTAATTGACACCAAAGGAGCTGGTGGTCAAGGTAAACTGGATGTTAATATTGCCAGTCCTTCAAGGAAAGCTGTGCCGTGTCTGGTGGAGCCAGTTCCGGGTAAGGAGTGCAGTACGGCGAAATACATCCCAAGAGAAGAAGGACTGTACATGGTTGATGTCAGTTATGATGGCAATCCAATTCCAGGGAGCCCCTATACTGTGGAGGCCACTCTACCTCCAGATCCCTCCAAGGTAAGGGAATGGTTAATGGCTGTAACAGCAGATAATAACTGAAAATTGGATTGTGTGCTATGGTACGAAACTTTTGGCTGAACTAGTCCCTGGAACATCCTTTCTCAGAGCGTTGAGTTGTTTCTTTTGCAGACTCTGTGACTCATGGAAGTCATCCTTAAAATGCTATTTGGAAACATTTTGAACTAATTAAGAATACCGCAGGCATTTTGCATAGTGTGGCACATGCAAGAATTGCTCCTAATTTAATAGAAGTTGGCTTCATGACTGTATCAAATGTATTAATTGAGATGTTTCTTTCTAAGGAAATAAATTTCAAGGAAAACTTGTCTACAACTATCCACTATTCAATATGTCTACCTCTTATATTTAGTAGCTGGATAAAAACAACCGTGCCAAGAGCATGGATATCCTTGTCTAGAAACTTGTTTGGAGTAATGAGACACCAACTGTACAGTAAAGCTGGGAGGAGTGACAGAGACTTTGCTTTCTGTCTATTTTTACGAGCTTGTTAGTCAAGTTTCACATATAAACAACTGTCTAGGTAGTCTGTGCTGGCAGTAGCATGAGAAGTTAAGCTCAACTGCATATTCTCTTCTAGGTAAAAGCTCATGGGCCAGGTCTTCGAGGAGGCCTTGTTGGAAAACCAGCCCAATTCACAATAGATACCAAAGGGGCAGGAACTGGCGGTTTGGGTTTGACGGTAGAAGGCCCATGTGAAGCTAAGATTGAATGCTCGGACAATGGTGATGGAACCTGCTCTGTCTCCTATCTGCCCACAAAGCCTGGAGAGTATTTTGTAAACATCCTCTTCGAAGAGGTCCACATTCCTGGTTCACCATTTAAAGCAGACATAGAAATGCCATTTGATGTCTCTAAAGTTGTTGCCACAGGCCCAGGTCTCGAACGTGGCAAAGTAGGTGAGGCAGGGCTGCTGAACGTCGACTGTACGGAAGCGGGTCCTGGTGACCTGCGAGTGGACATGGTGTCAGATACTGGTTCTAAAGCTGAAGTCCAGATCGACGACAACAAAGACGGGACCTACGCTGTGACATACGTGCCTCTCTCGGCTGGCATGTACACAATCAAGATGAAATATGGAGGAGAGCAAGTGCCTAAATTCCCTGCCCGGGTCAAAGTGGAGCCAGCAGTGGACACAAGCCGAGTTAAAGTGTTTGGACCAGGAGTGGAAGGGAAAGGTGAGAATAACCCAGCTCTTGTCAGAGTTCGTAGGACTGAAGGTCTTTTACCCTACACGGGCTATTCTAAGCAATTCAAGTTGTAACAGCTTTGTGTGTTTCCATGGTGACCTTCAAAGGGGTTGTTTTGTTATGTTCCCAAATGAGTTGTTTATCATGCTGGTTCATGAAATCTTTTGTCGTCTGAAATGCATGTGGTTCTTGAAGTGACTCTTCAAAATGTTGTTCTGCAGATGTATTCCGGGAAGCTACAACTGAGTTCACTGTGGATGCTCGACCTCTAACAAAAGCTGGTGGTGACCACATCAGGACACAGATCACAAGCCCATCTGGCTCCCCCGCAGACTGTCAGATCCAAGACAATGCTGATGGAACTTACGCAGTAGAGTACACGCCGTTTGAAAAGGGTAAACTCTGTTGTTTTGTTTTGTTGTTTTTTGTCTTTTTTTCCACTTGAGAGGGGAAAACCAACAGCAAACATCTCTTCTGACACTTTCATTTGGCAAACTGTTGAGGTCTGCCAGTAACTTTGCATTCTGGCAGTTTATTTTGCCAGTAAGGGAGCTAATTCTACAGGAAGTATCTATGTTAACTTGAAAAGTGACTTACAGTAACTTAGCTTCAGAAGAACAGTGCATAGATGGCATCTCAGTTACGAAACACTAGTGAAATTTTGTGGAATGCAGGAGGATGGTCTTATTCCTCTGCTGACATCTATGTTCATAGGATCTTGTAGAAGTGAGGTGATTAAAATATTTAGGGAATTTAGTGTGTGTTTTCCTTCTCTAACAGGTCCCCACACAGTCAGCGTAACATACGATGGTGTGCCTGTGCCAAACAGTCCCTTCAGAGTGAATGTGACAGAGGGCTGCCACCCGTCACGTGTAAAGGCACAAGGACCTGGACTCAAAGAAGCTTTCACAAATCAGCCAAACGCCTTTTCGGTTGTGACCAGGTACCTAGGCCTACTTGATCTTTCAAGAATATCTGAGGGAGAGAGGGAGGAGTGTAATGGGCTGTGCAATGCAAGATGCTAAATCCAGTACAAATATTTATAAAAGGGCCCAGCTATGTACTCCTGATTAATGTGTATGCTACCTCATAGGTTACTGAGCACTTTGCTCTGCAGAGATTACAAGCTGATAATGGTTGAGGATAACATTTTGCGAAAATGTGAGTGAGGTTACGGTGAACTGTGTTGCATTCTAGAGCACACTAAAGGCTGGACAACACAAGTCAGGTTGCTGCATTTTCAGTAAGGGTAAAAAGCTAGCACAAGTGTTCCTACAAATGGACAATTCTAACAATCTGTATTTCTCTTTTGCAGAGGGGCAGGAATTGGTGGCCTAGGAATAACTGTTGAGGGACCTTCAGAATCTAAAATTAGCTGTAAAGATAACAAGGACGGGAGCTGCAGTGCCGAGTATGTTCCTTATGTTCCAGGAGACTATGATGTCAACATCACATATGGGGGAGAGCATATTCCTGGTAAGAGCTCTTGCTCAGTGGCTTTCTGAGGAGAGAAGGTGTTGAGCTAAGGGCTTGATGCCTTTGCTGCATCTCACTCTTGCTGAGGATGTTGAGGTTTTAACATTCTGCTTTTCCTGGGAGTACGGGAAGAAACTTTAGTACCTGGCTGAGGGGAGCAAAAGAGCATGTCCAGATGGATGCGATAAGGACAAGGATGCTAACCTTGACAAACTGCACATACAGCCCATGCTGGTTCTGTTGTGTCAGGGAGGACATGATTTAAGTGCAGTGTAACTTGTTAGGAAAATAGCACTTTGATTTGTTGGATGCCTTCAAGACTGTTCTTCAGTAATATGGTCTAATGGGGTTATATGAAGCCTATATTGTCATGAGGATTCCCAGTGCAATAAGTGTATATTGTCATTGGGATTGTATTAAACGCTCTAAGTTTTGGTCACTGCAGGGAAGAGTAGTGACCAGTTCTGAAAGCAAGCGTTAATCTGTGTGTGTATTTGCACTGATATTAAAGTGAAGTGAAGTAGGTTTAAGCAATGTTCCAGATGCATCTGGAAGCCAGCAGTTTACAATTAAAAGAAGGATGTTTTGCTTGAAACCAGTGATTAATGCTCCTAAACATCAGGCACGTTTGGCTGCGTTGTGTGCTTATTGCTGTCATACAGCATATATCTAATATTCTTTCCCAGGCTTTCAGAGGGAGCTGTTTTTTTTTTCCTGTTGGCCCCATTTTGTTTATCAACATACTGAAACTTAAAAAATGAAAGAAACAAGTGCCCGTGTGAAGCTTTGTTTCTGCTTCTGGTTGGTTTCATGCGTTTTTTCTCAGGTGTTCAAAGCAGATAAATCACAACTGAATTGTTACTCTGTGGTCAGAGCAGAAGCAGATGGTCTGAGGACTAAAACTTGGGTTATAGCTGACAGTTTGGGTTCAGCAGTCTGCAGCACTCAGCCTGGCTACTTCCAGGTGCAGTCTGCCAACCCTTCATATATTCTCCTTTAGAAGTGTTATTTCTACATTTGAAGTTACGTACTGCAACCTGCCATTAGATCAGTTGCCTGTGCCTTGCAAGTTTTATTCTATGTTGATTTCGTGCATAGCATAGGTTGAGCTGGTGCTGTCTTTGATAGTAACTTGTCTTGTTTGAGTACCACAGAAGTGCCTGAGGTATTAAAATGGTTCAGTCCACAAAGCCAGAGCCAGCCACTTGCAGGTGTTTGGGGATTTCACTGTAACTGTTAAAGCTGTGTTGTTTTAACACTATCTGCCTTAACTTCCAGGCAGTCCTTTCAAGGTTCCTGTGAAGGATGTTGTGGATCCCAGCAAGGTGAAAATTGTAGGGCCAGGTCTGGGAACAGCTGTTCGAGCCAAAATCCCGCAGTCCTTTACTGTAGACACCAGCAAGGCAGGAGTAGCACCCCTGGAGGTGGTGGTGGCAGGACCCAGAGGTAAGAAGCAAAGAACTCAACCTGCCTGTGCCCATCTCTGCACCCGGGTGGTTGTCATGCTCCTGGCCCTGCATACAAGGGTGCTGACGCCCCTTGTAGGAATGTTTTGCTTGGTTCCCATTGCTCTGGTGCATGCATCCGGACAGCTGATCCACGTGTATTGCTTTAAGAGGAGGAGAGCTGCGTGCTGCACAGGCCTGCTTTGAGCAGTGTCTTTAAATCGCTTTATCCTAATCTTCAGAGGTTAGAGAAGTGAGATGAGTAAGCATCACCGGTGAACAAACATGGCTTAGGTTTAGGCATAAACAAGTAAATCCAACGTCTCACAGCAGTCTTCCATCTGAACCTGGGCTGGCTGGCATAGCACAGCATCTCACCTAGAGCAAGCAGCCCCTTGGTCAGGGCAGCCTCTGCTTCCTGGGCACAGAGCAGAGCTCGGTTAGTGAGGGTGCTGCTCACACCAGTGCAGGACTATTGCTACAGCCTTGCCCCTCTGTGGAGCAACGTCACCAAAAAGATCCCCAGAGCCCAGCAGTGAAATAACTGTCCTTCCACAAGGCACAGCTGAGGTACAACTTTAAGCCCTATTAGAATAGTAGCAAGGGGTAGTGTACAGGTTGCCCCTACCAAACTGTTCAGATGCCTCCAAGCTGTACCTTGCTAGGAGGTGAGACCCAGTTCACCGCTCGAGTATTGGGTCATCCTGGTGCAAGTGACTTTCAGGTAACGGTTCTTTAATTTTAGTGGATGAGACGGATTCCCAGGGATCGAGCTCTCCTTTGAAAACGATTTCGGATTTTAAAGGTGATCCAAAGGGTGACACTGCGACAGGTTTGAACTCTTACTAACTACTGGCAACTTTGGCTCTCAGAAATCCAACTGGCAACAGCTAGAATCATCTGGAGGAGGGAGTGGGAACAAACTGTGCTGTTCTTCAGGCTTTGCATGACAACTATACATTTCTTTTGCACTCACTATACTGCTAATCTTTCCTGTGTTTTCAAGCCAACTTGTAATTGTAGACTGCTTTGTATGTTGATCTGGCGTGATATGTCGTATAATCTGCTGTAGGTTTAGCTTAATGCAAATTGAAATAATTGATCCTGCTTTCTTAGGACTTTGGCAGCTTGCAGGGCTCTCCTGTCTAGGCAGTGAGCCTGCCTTTCCTAACACCTGATTGTGAAAGACTCAAATTGGTGAATGCTATGCACTAACAGGCTTTAGGGCTCAACTCTGTGCAGTGAATCCCAGTAGCAGTATGTAATCTTGTAAATGGCAGTTCAAGCAATTATAACCATTACTCATTTTTGTCGTGGGAAGATCTTCAGAGTATTTTGAGCAATTGCTCTTGACCAGGGCTGCACAAAAAGGCAGAATTTTTTTTTCTCCAGTATTTTCATGCTAGCTTTTTTTACAGTGAGAAGATGGGTGCCTAGAGAGCAGCTGATGGCAAATCTATCTTAAGTTAATGGCTCTTGAATGCAAAATAAGGGAAACTGATCACTGATCCTTGCCCACTACCTTCATTCAAAACAATAAATAAATAAATAAAAATTGAAATGTAGCTTGTTCCAAACTGAAAATCAGCAGAGCATCTTGGAACATCAAATGGCTGATGAGGAATTGAGTTTAAATATTGCAGCTGAGAATTGTCTGTTGCTTTTTTAGGAATTGTGGAGCCTGTTAATGTGGTAGACAATGGAGATGGCACCCACACAGTGGTGTACACCCCTACCCTGGAGGGACCGTACATGATCTCTGTCAAGTATGCTGATGAAGAGATTCCTCGCAGGTAAGGTGGTGAGGATAAGCTTAGATAACCTGAAGAGTTCGTGACCTGATTGTGCTCTCCCAGCACATGAGCACCATTTGACTAGCTGTGGTCCTTTCTACTAAACCAGTGAAGCTACATGCACGGCTTCTGGGTTTAGTGGTGGTTTGAGACTGCTGCACCTACAGCAGGGATGCCAGAGGGGAGGTGTATCTGCACCTCAGCACTGGCTCCATCTCAGCTTGTCTGCCCGTGGTCTTTCTGGGGATGTTCATCCCAGCAGCAAAGCTCTGCTTTAAGCTTTTCTTTCTAGTCCGGACAGTTACTGGGAGAGCCATACCTACTCCTCAGGGCAGTAATCAGAACAGCGTGCCTTGGGTTCAGGCACTGCAGAGACTGGGATGTGCATGTGCTGCCCCAGCAGCTGAAAGGCTCCACAGTGTGTCAGATCTCCTCTTGAGTTAGCAGTGTCCTGTATCAGCCTTTGAGGGGAGGGAAAACTGTCCCAGTGAACATCTGGGCATTGGCTAAAGGTTCAAATGAAGCTGGTAGTGTTGTCAAATGCCCCTTGTGTTGTCCACCTGTGTAGTGTGTTCTGCAACAATGATCAACCTTGACTTAGGAGGAGGGGGTGATAATGTGTTTTTTTTTTCTTAAAGTCCCTTCAAGGTGAAGGTGCTTCCTACATATGATGCCAGTAAAGTGACAGCAAGTGGACCAGGTCTCAGTTCCTATGGCATACCAGCCAGCCTGCCTGTGGAGTTTGCCGTGGATGCTAAAGATGCCGGTCAGGGACTTCTCGCTGTACAGATAACTGTGAGTAATTGCAAAACCATGCCGGGGTTGCAACAAATTATTTCTAGGTGGGATTGAGTGGCTCCTGTATGAAGTGTGCACAGCCATTGGTGTTCTGAAGACTGGACTGCTGGCTGGGCCTTAAGCTCTGTGTTTGTGAAGCTCTTGAAATTGCTTCTCTGAGACTTCTGTCTTAGTCATCACCCATACTATATTCAACTCATAATTAACCTTACACTCTGCAAATGCCTCAAAAGAGATAAATACAGGTTCTTTACAAGATTACAGAAATGCTGGAATTTGAAATGGAGACAGCCTTCTATCAGTGTAGTTCAGCAAGGCCACGATGTAACACCCACACTGAGCATTATGTGATGATAACGAGTTTCCCTCAAGGTTGCTCCAAGTCGTAAGCCATTTAAAGAGATACTACAGGAATGTTTTTGTTTGACTTGGTTATTGCTTTCCCTGAAGTTTCAAATGCTTGGACTCCATGGCCTCAGCAAAAATATCTCTGTTTAGTGGGCCATAAAGCACATTTCTCAGCCCTGGCATGCCTAGGTCATGGCATGGCCGGTTGTACTTGCCGTTCTGCATTCTTGCTCCTGTGCTGTCCAATCTGCTCAGGTGCTGCAAAACAATTGGCTTTATTCTGGAATGCAAGTGTGCCCTTAAAGGATCCGGGATATTTATCAGGGCTCCTAGCGTGGCTATGGCTTTGAAGATTAAGTTCCACAAGCCCTGCGTGGCGGTAATGTGTTTGCTACATCTTCTGGTTCTCAGCTCTTGAATGTCAAATGTTTCACAGGGCTCTCTGAAAGGAGCAAGCTCTTTTACACTGTACCTGAAATCTCAAGTCCGTTGCAGCCTATACTGTAGTCCAGGCAGCTTAAGCCATAAATTATAAATGGCATCAACATGTAGATTTGTGTGTGAGCAGGCCTGGAGGACTTTCTAAAGTGCTTCACGCTTTGCAGCTGTTGAGTTGCACTGAAAGCCAGGACTAGCTCTGTCCGAATCATTTTACACAGTGTGGATCTTGGTTTTAGATAAGGCGGCTTGATGCTGGAGCTCAGGTCTGTATTGTTTATGCAGCTTGTCAATTCTTCTATTCAGTATAGAAGTAGTGTTTGAAGGGACTGCACAGACCTGCTTTTAACTGTAGACCTTGCAGTATCTCAAGAGCTGGATGCCTCATACTGGAGTGTGTTGTCAGCCCTCCTCAGTACTGCCTGACCTCAAACCTTTCAGGGAGCAGCTGGGCAAAGCAACCTGGTGCTTTATCAAGATAGAGATGCCTGGTCTGATTCCTGATCTGTGCCTTGGGGACGTGGGAGGTGTTCTTAATTTCCAGCAGGTATAAGATAACAAAGCCTAAAACGTCTTACATTTAATGCAAAGTTAATTAAAATGGCTTGCTACATCTGTTAAGGGTTTAGGTATCAAGCAAAGCCCAGCTGCTGATAGCACTGATTGTTTTACAGTGCTTATAATAGTCTATTCCTAGTACTTTGATTCTGAGCTTCAGTTCTGACCCTCTTTGATACCATCTAAATGTGGTTGCGAAAGGTTTGCTATCCTGCTGAAGGAAATCGTAACTAACTTCATGGTGCCTAAATCTTCTGCTTTGCTTTCCTCAGGACCAAGAGGGCAAGCCCAAGAGAGTGGACATTCATGACAACAAGGATGGCACTTACACCGTGACCTACGTCCCCGACAAAACGGGCCGCTATACAATCGGCGTGAAGTACGGTGGCGATGACATCCCGTCCTCTCCCTACCGCATCCGGGCGTCTCCAGCAGGGGATGCCAGCAAGTGTTTGGCCACAGGTGTGTGCCGGGTCCTGTCTATTGCTGTTGTTTGTACTTGGTGTAAAGCTGCCTTCAGAGGGTGTGGTACGGTTGATGCAACAGGCTGCATGTGCTCTCTGTGCACTGTCTAATGAGTGTTAATTCTGAAAAAGTGCTAATTTGGGGGGGAAGAGCACGAGGGATCTGACTTTGTAGAAGACACTGGTGATCTGTATAATCTGGCTGCTCTTACAAAAGGGGTTTTCATAAAGGTAGAGAACCGTCTACCCCATGGAGTGAACAAGAATCTCTTGCAGTCCCTAGCAAAATCTTTTAGGGTGTTGTTATAAACAGCTAGATGCAACTGAAGTTTGATGCTTTTTTTGGCCTAGGTAAACCGTGCTGCGAATTGCAGTGAGGTTGATTTAAGAATAACACATCTGCACATGTTCACTGCATTCATGCTCTTTACACTGCCAGAACTGCAAGAGGCTTTTCATTCTGAGCAAGGGCAGAATTCGTGCTGTGGGTGAAAGTAGCTGGCTGTGTACTTTAAGGTTAGCAAATCCTGCTCAGGCTGGGTATTAGTAGCGTTTTCTGCTGCTTTTCTGTCTGGTTGAAGTTGGCCAAAGTATGGACAGACTTTTGGAAGAGGGAGTGGAAGGAGAGATCTTCAAGACAAAAAGTTACTACAACTCAAAAATCAGTACCTTGGTAGAGGGGAGGAATTCCAAATTTGTTGCCGGTGGAGCACATTTATAGCTTCAGCCCTTGCCCATTCTCGTACCGAGTGGTCATCATTCAGCCTTGGGCTGGCCACTGTGGCAAGCTGCCACCTCCCAGCCAGCAAGAGGCTGTGGGAAGGAGCAGAAGGGGTAGGAACTAGTTACAGCAACATCACTGAACGTTAAGTCCTGTGATTTATAAATAAATACATTGGGCAAGACCAAACTGAACAGGGAAACTTAATCTCTGGTTGTAGACCCGTGAGAGTTGTCTGGGCATTGTACCAACCTGAATTGTGCAGTGAGAGTGTACCCAGTGCCAGACCAGCAGCTGGCTGCTTTCAGGTCTGTTTAAACCAGAAATATGTTGCTGGCACAATGGAAAAAACAGAACAGCAGGTATCCCCTTTGCTACAAAAATTGTTTAAAAGAGGCCCTAATGGTTGCTGAATCTGATACTGTTCCAAGTAACTCAAGTCGCTAACTACTCAAAATAACAGTAATGGCAGTTCCTCGCAGATGCCAGGTTAAATTTCCCATTTCCAAGAAGTGGCTTTGATTCGCAGCTGCCAAGCTGAAATGCAGTCGCTGTAGGAGTAGCTGCTGGAATACTGTTCAGGTACTAAAATGGCAGGTTTGTTGCCATTTGAAAACGAGCCATTTACCCAGTAACAAGCAGTGGTCAAAAAAGTAGGGATATCAAATACACATTGCAAACAAGAATTAATAGTTTTCATTTAAACACAGAACTCTTTAGGCTGGATCTGCTTGATTTGGGCATTGTTTCATGATTTTTTTGGACGCGTGGCAAAGCAGTGGAAAATTATTTGCCGTAAATGTAAGAGGAAGCATGGCCATGACTGCTACTGTGCCATTTTACAGGCTGTGGTGGTGCAGATGCTTGCACAGGGAGTTTGGGGTTAAAGCAGTGATAGCTAAAGCTAAGCCACTGGCCAGGACAGTAAAAGATAATGCCTGTGGCTCTGCATAAAGGAGTATGGCGATAAGGGCATGCGTAAGGCGCTGCTTCCTTCAAACTTCACTTTTCTTTGTTCTCATCCGGTCTCCGTGACTGCTGAGGAGGAGGAAGGTGGGTGGTCAGCTCTTGCACGCCTCCAGCCTTGCCTGTGCTAGCCAGCGCCGTGAGCATCCCTTGCCATATGTCTGCTCCCCCAGCAACTTGTGTGGGGCTCTGGTGCCAGGCTGCCTGCCTGGGAAAGCTGCCCTCTGAATGGTTTCTGTAACAAAACTTGCCTTGTAGGTCCTGGGATTGCACCCACTGTGAAGACTGGTGAGGAGGTTGGCTTTGTGGTCGATGCCAAATCAGCAGGGAAGGGAAAAGTGACATGCACCGTCCTGACGCCAGATGGGACAGAAGCTGAGGCAGATGTTGTTGAAAATGAGGACGGGACTTACGATATCTTCTACACTGCTGCCAAACCAGGAACCTACGTGATTTATGTCCGCTTTGGTGGGGTGGACATTCCCAACAGTCCTTTCACTGTTATGGTAAGCCAGCTCTGCTCCACAAATACCTCCCGCTCAGATTCCTGCTTCCATGTTTTATTTAGTGATAGGTTAACTGTGTGTGTAATATTTTAGGTATTTATTAGCCTAGCTAATGAGTCCTTGTTACTCGCAGAGCTTATTTTGAGTAGGCAATGTGGTTAGGTGAAAAGGGATAGAAACTATCAGAGGCTGAAGGCTTGGCTGCTCTGAACAAAATATTTCATTTCCTGACCATGTAGTTCTCTTTCTAAATGATGTAAGGGTGGTTGTAATCAGCTTCTAAAACCAATTATTTCAGCTGTCGTCAGATACAGGGCTCTGACTTGTCCGTTTTTCACTCTGTAATGTTGACCCCAAACTAAGAAATGGTGTGCAACTCAGATTGACCCATGTTTAGGCACTGCTTTCCAGCTCCCCTCCCAAACTCCCCCAAGCTGTGTTGTCCCTTTGCTGTGCCACTGGTGACGTTCCCCCGTGCCTCTCCCCCGTGGGTACGGGTGGTTAAGCAGCCCCCCCGGCTGGAGGTGGCCATGGTTGTGGGACCGCTGGGAGGGGCGGTGGGGGGAGGAAGGTGTTCAGAAGCTGGCAGGTGCCGTGCCTTCTGTCATGAAATGTGGGAATAATGGCACTGGAATAACGCCTAACCTGCCTTTACCACCAACCAGGCTGTAGATGCAGATGCTGCTGCCGTGCGGTCGCAGGAGACAGTGGGTGCGCCCCCCGCTGGATTCCGCCCTTGGGTACACAATTTTTACATTTTTTGGTTGGTTTCCCCCATCTGTGTTCCATTTCAGATGACGGCCTGCTTCTTGGGACTGCTTGATTCTGTCTGGTCATTGTATTCATTCTTTCTGTTTGATCAATTGTTCTTGGGATCCAGACCTGCTTGTTCCATGTTGCTTGAAGGGAATCTCCAAGTAAACTCCCAATAACCTTAAACACGAAGAGGATCATTACGCCCACAGCTTCTACTTCTGCAATGTCTCCTGTTAGCAAAAGCAACCTGACTGCATTGCTCTGTTTTCCCAGTAAAATAGCACCGTGTCTTGAGTCCAGAGTCGCATTGTGAAACTCGTTTCTTTTGTCAGTTTTGTGTTGCAATCACCCTGCCACATTCAAATCACTTTCTCTTCCAGGCCTTAGCAACTAAATCCTTTCAGATGGAGCCACTCTGGGTCTTGTGTGCACTACGTTGTCTCCCATGCTCTCGTGTTCCATTTTGACCTCACTTTTTTCCAGCATGCCTCCCATCCACCCGCACCGTGTTTGATTTGCTCTGCTCTGCCATGTGGTGGTGTTGTGGAGGAAAGCTTGACTGGCCGCTGCTCTAGCTGGGCCCAGTCCAGGGGCTGCCTGACCACCATAATCACTGCGCCCTGTCCTGCTTCTGCTCGCGGTGGAGCTGCTCAGAGCTCAGCTAGCTCGTGCCTACCTTCATCCGCGATGTGACCGACCCTTTTGCTTCCTGCAGGTGACGGAAGAAGCTTACGTACCAGTTGGAGACATGAACGGCATGGGATTCAGGCCCTTTGATATGGTTATCCCCTTTGCTGTGAGGAAAGGAGAAATAACAGGTACCCAAAGGACTCAGAGTCTCCGGGGAGGTTTTGCTCTTTGCTAGAGTGTTTAGCCATTTGCAGCTAACAGTCTGTGTGGTCTAGGCCATAGCATGTGGAGGAGAATTGTGTTGTGCCAGTAACTTAGTTGCTTAATTTTACATCAAGTGGCACCCGCTGAGGGTTAAGTGGGATACACCGCTGTGATGGTTTTAGTTAAACGAGGGAATTCTTGGTGCTGCCATGGCCCTTGGTGCTAGGCTGTGAATTTCCATGCTGCAGGACCTGCTGCTGCTTTTTACCCTCTGGAGTAGCTATATATGTCCTTGATTATCTTTGAATATATTTTGTGCAGATGCTGAAAAAAAATAATCTAATCTTGCATCCCTGTCACTTCCCTTCTCCAAAGCAATTCCCTTCTGCATGAAGCATCACCCGGCAGCACCCCAGTCACACAAAGCCCCTGTGCATGTAGGCTGGGGCCCCCTTGCTCTCTAGCTCAGCAGTCCCACCCCGAGCCCTGGTCTGTCCCTGCTGAAGGGATTCTTGATCTTAGAGAGGGCGTGCCTTGTGATGAAGTACATCAGTGCCTTTCTTGGGGCTTGCCATGGAAATTCCAGTGGCTGAAGCAAACAGCTCTGCCTGTGGAGTTTGTAAGGTCACAGGACTGTTTGCCAGATGTCTGCCACAGTGTTGTATTCATGTAGCTTAAGTAGAAAACATGTCTGTTTAGTGTTCCCATTAGTCTCCTATTTGTGCCTGTGGGTAAGAAGTTTAACAATTTAAAATGCTTGTTTAAAAAGGCTAGACCATTCTGTGTGGGTGGGAGAGAGGAAGCAGGCAGCTTCTCCTTTTGTAACTCGCATGGTGGCTTTTTGTAGGTGAAGTACACATGCCCTCTGGAAAGACTGATACACCAGATATTGTGGATAACAAGGACGGCACGGTAACAGTGAGATACGCTCCTACTGAAGTTGGACTGCATGAAATGCACATTAAATATATGGGAAAGCACATCCCAGGTAAGTCTGATAACAGGCACACAGATCTCAGTCAAGTGTCCTGATGCATCTTTTCCCTGTTAAGGTTTCTGTAGCTTAGTCGTATGCACTGCAGTACAAGCTGCCATCTTACTGTTCAGCAGCAGTTCATCTGCAGGCAGTCCAAAGAGAATTGAAAGCAAAGGAGTAAGTGCAGGCACATGTGAGCTTCCATTGTGGTTTAATAGTACCAGCCAGGCTTAAAATGGATTTTGGTTTTGGAAGCTAGCTTTTGTGGCATTTTATTATGAAGAAGAAACATACAATTTTCTAACTACCATTTTTTTCAGGTTGAAATTTACTGCCTTGGTGCTCAACAAAACTAATAGTTATAGTACATGTTTATCCTTAAAACTGCATTGGCATAAAAGCTATCATCTGTGGGGAAGACTAAGTGGTTAAAACACTATAGTTACTCTTTCCATCTCATTGCAATAAGATAAAACACTCATGCATGCTGTGCTGTAATCTTTCTTTCTGGCTGCTTCTTAACAAAGAGAAACCACTGCCTTTCATTCCCTTTCTCTTCTCTTCTTTTGTCCTTAATTCACCAGCTCCACAACCAGCGCTCTGCCTCGCCTGGCAGCTCGCGCTGCCCTGCAACCACAGGCATGTCAGCTGCGTGGGGGAGAAGGGGTGGCCCCATGGCAGTTTGTGCAGACATGGGACAAAATACCATCAGCACTGCTGGTTCTGCTGGTACATGGAAACACAGGATAACCTTGGCTGAAACAGGGAGCTCAGATAATGCGACGCACAGTGCTACTTCAGTATCTGCAGTAGTGCATGTGGATGTAGCACCTCAATAAGTGACAAACTGTCTGACGTATCGGCTCAGTGAGAGCACTGGCCTGTGCCTGGCCAGAAGGATGATGTGCTGCAATGCTTCCTTCTTGATGGCTATCATGAATTAAACTTGCTTCTGCCTCAGCTGCAAAATTCAGTTTTGGACTTGAGAGCTATCTGTGCCTTTTTTTTAAAAAACTATTATTGGCTGTTGGTGACTGTACTTTTTGTTCTTGTGCACCAGCTTTACTAATCTGAGGCTGGCAAATGTGTTTCTGGATACCCTTCAAATTCCCTAGTTCAGGTTCATTGAGTCAGGCAATGTGCTGTGCTCATTCCTAATTCTGAAACAGCAAAATTCAGGATTTGCATCTGAACTGAAAGAGCGCTTCTCTGAGTCATGTTCTGATGTCATGTGCTAAATATAAACTTGTGATGAGCAAGACCCTTTTACAACATCATTTAAGCTTATCTGTGGTGATTAGAGTAGCACTTTGTCATGACTAAATGTGGAACAAATTGTGGAGAGGTATCTTTTGAAGATGAAAGGGAAGGATTATTCATTTTAAAGTGCCCTAGAGTCATGCAAAGGTTCTTCAAATACCAAATGGTGAGAATGGCATTGAAAAATGTGGATGTATTCATAGCCTAAGATTCCATTGGGTCAGAGCAGCTGGATGCCTGTTTCAAACTTGTAGTCCAGTCCACTCATCCTTAAAAGTGCTTCTTGCTTTTTTTTCTTTAGAGAGCCCTCTGCAATTCTATGTGAATTACCCAAACAGTGGCAGTGTGTCTGCTTATGGGCCTGGCCTCATTTATGGGGTTGCCAATAAGCCAGCGACCTTTACCATTGTCACAGAAGATGCAGGAGAAGGTAAGTCTGTTCTTTAAACCCATCTTAATCTAAACTAGAAAATTCTACGAAGTGTAATGTGTGTCAGCCTTAATTTGTAGCATAATTTACATTCATTTGTCTAAATAAGAACCCCTGGTATAATACAAACAATGGCTTGTGCAAATATAATGTAAAATGGTTTTCATTAAGCTGCATCTTCTGTGCAGTAAAAACTGAACTGTTTTATTACGTCTTTCTGAGAGCAGTAGACTCGGATATGGTGCAGGGTACAAATAGTTCACTTGATTAAAATTAAGCTGAAGGCAGCCTAGATGTGGTGGATTATGAGTAGTGGATGTAGAATCACTATTAAGTAAATCTAATGGTTTTGTGGCCTTGATGGATTGGCCTGAGCTCTTTTTGCTGCTATCATTGGAAAAGGTAAATCTGAGCTGCATTTCCAGTACCAAGTGCTGGATCTTCCTCTTTAAAAGTCATTGATCTTGGTGTGCATGAAGATTTGCAGCTGTTTTCCTTATTTCCTAGGTGGACTGGACTTGGCTATTGAAGGACCTTCAAAAGCAGAAATCAGCTGCATTGATAACAAAGACGGGACGTGCACAGTCACATACCTACCTACTCTACCTGGGAACTACAGCATACTGGTCAAGTACAATGACAAGCACATCCCGGGCAGCCCGTTCACAGCCAAGATTACAGGTATAAAGCTTCGACTTCTAGAAGCACTTAAGAGTGAAAGTTAACCTCTGATAGCATGGGGGGGCTGGTTTGCAGCAGGAGCATGAAGTCCTCCAACTTGTTCTGCATTTAACCACCTGATATTTTGGACTCATTTCTCTTTATTTCCACAGATGATAACAGAAGACGGTCCCAGGTTAAGCTTGGTTCTGCTGCTGACTTTTTATTGGACATCACTGAGACTGATCTCAGTCTCCTAACAGCCAGCATTAAAGCCCCATCAGGTCGTGATGAGCCTTGTCTTCTGAAGAGGCTGCCCAATAACCACATTGGTAAGTTCTGGTAGTCTTCATCTGAGAGCAGTGTAGCAGCCTCTACTCCGGTTTTCTTTGCTGTGTAAAATGACTTAATTCTTCTCTGCACCTTCCCGAAGGTATGTTGTCAATCCAAATGGTTGTTGTCGTTTGGTATGGTTGGTGAAACACAGAAGGCTCTGAATACTGACCTTTTCTGTTAGCATTCCAGGCTGTGCCTGAACTGCTGCTCTTTGTCAGCATATGTGAATGGTTTTGTGGCCCATTTGAGAATAACACTTCAACATGTGTAGAGTGTTCTTTCAGTATTTCATTGCTTGGTATGCTTAAGGCTTTTTAATCAAGTAAAACATGCATAAAAAGTGAGTAAGTTTGTCACATTTCTCTGCTTTGTAGGTATCTCATTCATTCCACGGGAAGTAGGAGAACATCTGGTTAGCATCAAGAAAAACGGGAGCCATGTACCAAACAGCCCTGTAACAATCATGGTGGTCCAGTCCGAGATAGGAGATGCCAGACGAGCGAGAGTTTTTGGACGTGGTTTGGTAGAAGGACGAACCTTTGAAATGTGTGACTTCATTGTAGACACAAGAGATGCGGGTTAGTTCCATTGCAAAGGACTGTGAGTTGCTGTGAGACATGCTCTCTGAAGGACAGCATTGTCGTCCTCAGCAGGGAATCACCAGGTCACAAGCTGCAAAGCAGCAGATCTGTTTGTAATGCAAAGAGCACATTAAGCATGCACTGTTGTTCTCAGTTATTGACTTCAGGCAATGCTATGAACTTCTAAAATGCTTTGTATTTTGGCCAATGTCTTTCTTTACAGCCAACAGGGACTGTCACTGAGGCACTGGCAAAGCTTTTCTTCCATTTGATGGTGCTGATTCTAGAATCGTAGTGTACCACAAGAAGGAAATGAGGAAGATATTTTCCTGTTGGTTTGACGTGGAGCCTTGACTGCAGTCTTTGAAGCTAACATTTCAATGTTAATGAAATAAAAGGGATATGGTCAGAGCGTTTTAGGAGCTGAATGCACTTTGTGCATTCATGAAATATGATCTGACCTATGAGGACTATCAAAGTACTATTAAGACATTATACAGCTCCTGCATACCCATTCTGAAACAAGCTGGCTAATGACTAGCAACTGCTTTGGTTTTAGACTATATTATGTCAAATTTATGATACAACTGTGGAAATGTGATGTTAACTCAACTGTCTTGTAGGTTATGGTGGGATCTCACTGGCAGTTGAAGGACCCAGCAAGGTAGATATCCAAACCGAAGACCTAGAAGATGGAACTTGCAAAGTGTCCTATTTTCCAACTGTACCTGGCGTGTACATTGTGTCTACTAAATTTGCAGATGAACATATTCCAGGTAAGCAGGAGTGTTTGGCACCTTTGTTTAGAGCAGCAAAGGTCTTACCTAGCTGGCCAGCACGCTGGAATTGTGGCTGGGCTGTGTGATCGGGACCCTGAAGGTTTGAGGAGGTCTTACCAGTACCCTTCAAGCAGGCATCCAAAACTGTTCTAGTTACGTGGCTGTATTTCACTTGGACTTGACTCTAAACTGGCTGTAAAACTTCTACTGTGATACAGTGCAAGTTAGAGGAAGCTTTCACTCCTTCCCTTGACGCAGTGTGTAGTGAGTAAAAGGAATGACTTGCTGTGGTACTTGCAGGCAGCCCATTTACTGTGAAGATAAGTGGTGAGGGAAGAGTTAAGGAGAGCATCACACGAACAAGACGGGCTCCCTCTGTTGCAACAGTTGGAAGCATATGTGATCTAAACCTAAAAATTCCAGGTAAGCAACATTCTTTCCCCGTAACCATAAATTGCACTTGTATGGTGTTGGTGTACCTGAAGCAATGCACATAGGAACTTCAGTGTTAAGTCATCCTCGTGTTAAGGCAGTGTAGGGAAGAAATACTGGTAGTGTGGTCTCTATGAACTGTTAAAATATGCATAACCATGATCAGCAAATGGAGAAATAAATACCAGGGAGACCTTAATCTGTTCTGTGTAAAGCAAACTGGAGAATGGGCTGTACAGCTCAGCCTGTCTCCAGGGTTTTAAGATAATCTGTTAAGTGTTTGTACTGCTGCTTGGCAAATGTGAATCATAGACCAGTATAAGCTGGCTGTGCTTATCCAGCGTTTTCATCTGCTTTCGTAGCACCTGGTGAGCTGCAACTGGTCAGGCTTGCTGCTGAGCAGCATGCATCTAGCTGAGAGTACAACCTAGCACCTATGTACCTGTTCTGTCATCAGTGCTGTCATCATTATCACCTGAACTCAGTTTCTGCTTCAAAAAACAAAGTACCCAGCCCCTTTGTCACTCTCTTGTGCATTTTGTATTCTATTCTTGTCAGAAATTGACTGTGCGGACATGACAGCCCAGGTAACTAGTCCCTCTGGAAGAAACTTCGATGCAGAAATAGCAGAAGTTGACAAAAACACCTATTGCGTCCGCTTTGTACCACAAGAAATGGGAGTTCACACTGTGGATGTCAAATACAGAGGGCAGCCTGTGCCGGGCAGCCCCTTCCAGTTCACTGTGGGGCCGCTTGGCGAGGGAGGAGCCCATAAAGTGAGAGCTGGAGGCCCGGGGCTGGAGCGTGGAGAGACAGGCATCCCAGGTGAGTCCTCTGCTCTTGGGCTCCAGTGCCTGGGTCTGCAGTGCAGTGCTTTGGTTTCTGTTGGCCCTTGTGGAAGTCCTGCTTCTGAGAGCCTGAGCAGAGCTCAGTGTAACACCGCAGGCTCGCCCCACGCCTGGGGGTGGTCAGTGGACCACACGTGCAAAGAAGTAATATTGCTGCATGGTGTGGATGGAGAAGCCCACAGTATGGAAACCCATTATAGGAAACTGCTCTCTGAACGAACCTGAAGTTGTTAGTGTACTAACACAAAGCTAATAGGCTAATTCAAGGCTCTTGGAATAGCTGCCAGGTGTTACTACCCAGGATCATGGCACAACGTATCATTTCTCATACGTATAATTTTGGGATGCTGCACGGTCTGTTAGAAAGAAGATGAAACCCAGCTGCAGAGAACTTACACTTGTGTATGCTCTTGTGTGCTTCAACAGCTGAGTTCAGCATATGGACACGGGAAGCTGGAGCTGGAGGACTGTCTATTGCTGTAGAAGGCCCAAGTAAAGCAGAAATTGCCTTTGAAGACCATAAAGATGGATCTTGCGGTGTGTCATACATAGTTCAAGAGCCAGGTACGCAGTAAGACCAAAATGTACTGAAATAAAACTGAGTGCTATTTCCAAAGAAACTAAGGAAACTCACTGCATCTTTTCTCCCCCCAGGCAACTATGAGGTGTCCATAAAGTTCAATGACGAGCACATTCCGGAAAGCCCCTACCTGGTTCCCGTCATCGCCCCATCTGATGATGCTCGCAGGCTCACTGTCACTAGCCTTCAGGTGAGACATAAGGAAACATCTCCACAACTTGCCACAGAGACTGATTTCGTCCTTGTTCTCTGAGAACCAAAGTGGTTGTCCTTTCTTCTTAGGGATAACCTTGCCTTGGTTGGTGCTTGTTTTCAAGTTCAGCTTGCAGATAGAGGTTTTTTACAGCTAGCCTCTTGGTAACTTGGGCCACTAGAGTTGGCCTGGCTCTAGCTAACTAGGATTTGAAGGCAGAATGTTAAAGTAAGTCTGTTACAGGTGGTAACATTAAAGAATTAAAAATAAAATGATCTATGAACAGCACTGGTAGAGCTAAAACTTGCTTTTCCCCCACAGTTAGCTAGGGGAGGCCCAGTGAGAACTGGAGCACAAAAGTGAACAAGCAGTGATCGTGCTGATTAATTAAGTTGCTGTGTCAGCACGTGGGCTGAAAAGCTGCATTTCTGCAGGTGAGACAGTGTAGGCCTGCTTGGTGAGGACATTACTGCAGCGCTGTCTGAGCACTGTGCATCTTCACAGGCAGATGGATGAGGCCCCACGGTGAAGTCAGAGCACGAATTCGCTCTGGCTGACGTCACGAAACCACAGTCATAGCTCAGATAATTCATGAATGGCAGCAGATCTGTAGGAGAGAATCCCAGCTTTGTAGTTGGTCTGGGTTCATCTGGTAACCTTACCATTATTTTTGTGTGTGTGGTTACTTGCATTAAAGTACTAGTAACATTAAAGCTGTGACTTAAACCTCCAAAGCCAGAAACTTGGAAAGGAGACTGAGAGTGTTTGTCTAAATATACTGTACCTCAGTTCTCATTGAGTGGTGATGAGCAATTAGTACTTCAGCTGAGGTTTTTTTGATGTGCCTGTACTGGACTTTGCCTGGGCTTCTCCACCTTCTCTGTGTAAACGAATGGTGACAGCCTGTTCCTGTAGCGTCTCTTCTGCCAAGGAGTTACAAGGGCGTTAATTAGTCACTGTGGTACTGATGTTTCTCTTGTGTTTCATTTAAAGACTCTTTGACAGGAATACTCACTTCAATTAAGTCCTGGAGAGGCAGATAAAGCTGAGTATTCTGTAAAGGAGCTCCTTGTGCAGCATCACTCTGCTAAACCTGCATCAGGGATTTGCTTTGTGTATTGTACCTCAGTTCTACTCAGTTGCATTTATTTACCTCTCCAGGATTTAGTTGAAAACGAAATCAGGTAACGTATGTTTGGCATCAAATGCTACTTCTAATAGCTGCAAGAGCTTTGCTCTAGCTGTGACGAGCAGTGCAGCATGGGTGCTGAGCTGAGTCGCCTGCCAGCAAGCAATGCTGCGCAGCGCCGATGGTCTGACTGCATAGCAACATCTGGTTTCGTGCTTTAAATTACTTTCTCATTTTAAGACATCTTGTGGTGGCGTTCTAAATGTAGCCTCTTGTGGCAAATATAAACATGCCTATTACTCTTTCAGACAACTGGATTATCAGAGGCTTTTCCCCTGAATGAATCTGGAATGAATGAACGGGCTGAAAATGAAGCTATCACTTAAACATCCTTTAAATCAAGTGCCTGCATACAGGGGTCTGACCTCAGTGATAATGGGTGACTAGTCTTGTAAACCTGCCTTTGCCTGATTTGGCAGAGTGTCATCTGGCTTCCAAAAATGGTCTTTTACTATCAAAAAAATAAACTGAGCGGATGTAGGTGACTTAAATCAGTCACGCCATAAGAGTTTAAAAAAAAGAAAACAAAAAAAAACCTTCTGATTTGAGAATTAATGCAAGTCCTAGCACTGTCTTCTCTGTCTTTTTGTTGAAAACTAAGAAAATATGTTGAAATGGTTATTTCCCTGCCACTAATCTGAAACAAAATTTTAAATTTGGTAATCTGACTGTTGCATTCTCAGGAGTCTGGATTAAAAGTTAATCAGCCAGCATCCTTTGCTATAAGGCTGAATGGGGCAAAGGGCAAGATTGATGCTAAAGTCCACAGCCCCTCCGGAGCTGTAGAAGAGTGCCATGTGTCTGAGCTGGAGCCAGGTGAGAACAGCTTTACGTTTATCAAAACACACGGGGTGACTTGCAAAAACGCTCTCCCAGCCTCACAGTGTCTGGATTTAATCCCTTGGCTTACAAATAGTGTACCCAAGGAGTGAGCAGCTTGCCTGGGGAACGACTTCTCGTTGTCAGCAATTTCATTCAGAGCTGTTCAATCAAGTTTATATTTATGCTCTTCCTAGGTAACTAATGAAATGACCGAGTCCTAACTTGTGTAAGATGCTAATATTTAAGGGCAAACTCTAAAGAGTTTTTACATGAAGTCTTCGCTTGCCAGTGAAGGCAAAGCGTTACTATTTGTAAAGGAAGGGGGTGAAATATGATGTGGTTGTTGAATTTAGCCAGTGAAGAAGTTTATTTTTCAAAGCTGTGCTTCCATCTTTGACAAATAGTTTATTTTTAACTTGCACTCACTCCTTCATATGAAACATTAAGGAAGCGGAATATAAGCAAATGCTACAGAAAGCTCAACACCTGTTTCAGCAATGAGGTTTTCTTTTTTAATTGATGTTTGAATGAATTATGGTCTGTACTGTGCCAGTCTAGCTGTGGTCCAGCTGGGGAAGGTCAGTCACTCCTCTGGGTTAATCAAAAACATGAAATATCATGTTTTTTTTTTCAGCAAATTGCTGAATAACTCTTAAAGGTGCCATGTCTGTGGTGTCAGAGCAGCATGCTCAGCCTGCTGGTACAACTTGACTTGCTTTTTACCAGCTGCTTTTCGTAAGGAAGCCCAGTGAGCTGCTCTGTCTGCCACTGACAGGTTGGGCTGTGATTCAGCTGTCACCTCTGGCTTCGCGGGTGAGGCGCGTAACCCTGAGACTCACGCTGCTGGCTGGATGACAGCTGAGATCAGTTCCTTGTAGACAAGGTGAAAATGCAATCCGTGACACCTCCTGTGATAAATACATCATTTTTCTACTTA
>NC_048904.1:9686431-9738472 GCF_011077185.1 Oxyura jamaicensis
TGCTGATGTCAACTCCGAAATGTCAGAAAAGCCTCTTCTCTCCTGCAGACAAGTACGCTGTTCGGTTTATCCCCCATGAGAACGGAATTCACTCCATCGATGTGAAGTTCAACGGAAGCCATGTGGTGGGCAGCCCCTTCAAAGTACGCGTTGGTGAGCCCGGGCAGGCAGGCAACCCTGCGCTCGTCACGGCATACGGACCGGGCCTGGAGAGCGGTACCACGGGTAACCCTTCTTTTAGAGCTCCTGTACAAACCTGTTGGCCTTCTGGCTTTCTTGAAGGAGCCAGAAAGTGTTTCTAGGTGTATTTTTACATGACTTGCTCTGCTAAGGCAGCTGAACTAACACATCTCTGCTGACCTGGGTGCAGACTAATTTTGCTTTCTCGCATGCTCCTGAAGTCTCATAACCACCACTAGCAGGTCTGCATGCTACACTGAGCCTTAACAAACTTAAAACCTTTGTAAAGCAGCAACTGCAGCAAAAGTTCACTTGAGCTGGTTAGCCGAACTCTGCTTAGGTGGTCCCCCAGACCTCTGGAGATGCTCTGGCCCTGTTCCACACGTGAACCTGCAAGGGATGGAGGCTTTTGCAGTTACACAGCTGTCAGAAAGCAGTCAATGACTGCCCTGCATGTATGCTCCAGAGTGGGGGAAATACTGAGGGGGAACAAACGTAGTCAATTAGTTTTTATTTTTCTTTGTCTTGAAACTTCATAATGAGAAGTAACAGCAAAACAGGGGTTTTGGAAGCTTTTCCTGTAGTGAATGCAGTTGTTCAGCTGGCTGACTAGTTTAAGGAGTCTCATTTAACTTGCATACCCCTGTTAATCAACTGGGTGCGAGGGTGTACCCAGTTAGCTTTTCCTTAGTGCTTGCACCTCTAAGAACGTCAAGTTCACTGTAACATGATGTGTAAAACCCAGGGAATATGATGGATTGGGTTCTGTTCGTAGTATTTCATATATGCTTCAGATGCAGCATGAATACTGACACTACTTGGAAATCTGACACCTATTTATCTACTTTGGCTGCCCCATCTGACAGTTCTCAACTCAATAATGTAGTGTTTTTTTTCATTTGTATGATTTTGGTCTTTGTAAGAAAATATGAAAGCATTCCAGAATGTGCGCTTTGATTTATTTAATTGTGTGCTTTTGTGGGCCACACACACAGGTGAAGAGCAGAATAAAGCTGTTTTTTTTTTCCCCCCTTTGATGTGCAAGGCAGCAGCTAGTTCCCTTTATACTATCCACTGCTATCTTTTGAGGATTCTATTTATACCTTTTTTTTTTTTTGTCCCTGGAAGAAATGCTGTGTTTATTCAGCCAAAGCATGTGCTGTTCTGGAGAAACCAAGCAGTTGGTTTTGGAAGCCTATGGATATACTGTGTAAAATAAAGATATTGCAGCCTGCGCTGCTTTAATAGGTGGAAACAAAAGCACTCATTAATACTAGCCACTGATGCATCAGGGACGGGGGAATTTTCCTCCATCTATAAAAGTGCTTGGGGTTGTTTTTAATCTAAACAGACTGTTTAACTTCAGCAAAGTTACTCTGAGCCCCCTTGTTGAATCCTGGCCACTGCTAAAGGCTCGGTGCACTGGGAGCAGCATTTTTGAACAATGGCCCAGTGTCAGACCCCGATAGCTGGTGGCTGAGCACCTGAAACGTGTCCCCTGGGAGCAGCGTGTGCCTGCAGCCTCCAACAAGGCAAGCCTTCAGCAGGGGCACCGGGAAAAAGCCATGGCTCCCGAGCGAGGAGTCTGCAGGGAGAAGCTGTGAGGCTTGCTACTTTGGGAAATTAATTTTCCTCCAGCTTCTGATGTATTAATTGGCAGAGCCTGTTTACTGTTAGCAGTATGTGGGAGGGGACGGGGCTGCACCAGGACCGCTCTGTGGTAGAGCCATGCATGTTGCAAGCTGGCTGCCCAGCCTCCTTGGTAAGGCTTCCTGCTGCCACACTCGGGGACAGAGCCTCTGGGAGTTTTGGGCTCTTCCAGCATTGCAACACAGCAGCCGCTTGTGCGGAAAGGCTAGAAACTTCCCCTGGTCTGCCACCACATGTACATGCTTCAGCCTCTCTGTAGTAAACTTTCCCATAGCTGTCTTGGTTCTGATGGCACTCAAGCCTTTTATTCCTAGTCAGCAGCGTCTGATACAGCGACCAAAGATCGTAAATATTTGAAGCCAGTTTGACAGTGAAATTACTTGAGGACTAAAAGCCTCACTTTTAAATTCTTCTCGTGCTGCTGGCATTGTGTCATTGGCTTAGTATTAAGAGCAGTAATTCAGCTCTGTTAGCCAGATGCTGTAATTAAACAAGCTTTTGTTTCCACAAACTGCTTGGAGTGTTGTTGCAGAGCAGTTCAAACACCCGGCTCCTCCAGGAGACCTCTCAGCCCTTGTCTCTCACGCTTTCTTGTGGGCCCTTCACCACTGATTTATAGTCCGTGTGGTGGGATGGCTCTGAACTTCCCTGAGCTTAGACACGAAGGAACTCGCCTCAGTGCGGGCTCCAGCTCCCGGCAGAAAGGCCCTCGTTTGAAGAGTTCTGCCTTTCCTTGTTAAGTCGGCCTTTTGATGCCAAGACACTTCCCTTTCGGTCCTGAAGGGCTCTCTTGTCCATTGCATCAAGTCACCAGCTCCTATTTTAATAACTGAGGCTGCTTTTGTAACAACGGCTGTGAGGAAGAGTGTGTCTTACTGTGCTACGTCTTTCTAGGGTTGCAGTCGGAGTTTTTCATTAATACGACCAAGGCTGGTCCAGGTACCCTCTCTGTTACAATTGAAGGGCCATCAAAGGTGAAAATGGACTGCCAGGAAACTCCAGAAGGTTACAAAGTCATGTACACACCCATGGCTCCAGGAAACTATTTAATTGGAGTTAAATATGGTGGACCTAACCACATAGTGGGCAGCCCCTTCAAGGCAAAGGTTACAGGTAAAAAGTTAACCGGTATTTACTGTGTGCCTGAAGTAGTTTGTGTCACCCAGCAAGTATGTCCCCCTGAGACAGCGCAGCAGTCAGGGTTGGATGCCTGGTGCCCAAAAACATGAGAGGCAAAAAATACTTTTCCCCATCACCTCCAAACCCTAGGTTAGGGATTTGGGGATATGCCGAGAACCGCCTGCGGGCTGCAGAAGCATCAGTCTTGGAGCTCGCCAGCTCAGTTCTATAACAGCTTCAGGGGGAATGCTAGATCTTGACCTAGCTCTAAGGTGTTGCATTGGCAGTGGGGAAATATGACTTGGTTACCCACTTTTCCTCCCCAGCCCCTGAAACCTGGAGACCTACAGCACAAACAGTGCACCTCTTGGTCTCATTTTGGTGCTGCTGTGGCCTGACGGAGGGCCATACTGTCTCAGGGCTTTCAGATGATGTGAGGAAGGCTGATTTTACATCTAGGAGCTCTTTCTCTTCAGTGCTGTGTTGAAGCATAGGCTAGAGCTCATCTCTACTGCTGCCCCAAGCTAGAGGAATCCTTCCTGGTGCCCAGGTGTGGTGGTGGTCTCGGGGGGCAGATGGTAGGGTTTGCACTCCCCCAGGCTGGGACATGCTCTGCTTTCAAAATGGATTGTTGCGAAATTGCACCTGCTTTTCTGCCAACTCAAGCCATTTTTGGCATTTTGGTGATTGGAGCACAATTAACTCTTCTCCAGCAGCCAGCTTTGCTTAATGAATCCTGAAGTTCCTGTGGTCCTTTAACCACTTAAGGGCTCTGGGATGGGATTGTTTCCAGTGTTACTGGAGGTTTAAATACCAGAGAAGGAAATTGCTCCTCTGAAAATGCATTTTGGATGCAGAATGTATGCTAGTCACTAGGAGGATTTCAAAACCTCCTGCTAAATGCCTTTCAGATGGGGTGAATCTGAGTGTCAGAAGTCTTTTCTGTTTCCAGGACAGCGACTGGTCAGCCCAGGCAGCGCAAATGAAACTTCTTCCATCATGGTAGAGTCAGTGACAAGGTCATCGACTGAAACCTGCTATAGTGCCATTCCCAAATCCACCTCAGATGCCAGCAAAGTGGTTTCCCGGGGAGCAGGACTCTCAAAGGCTTTTGTGGGTCAGAAAAGCTCCTTTTCTGTGGACTGCAGCAAAGCAGGTAAGGGTATAGGAACCAGCTGTATGTTACGGTGGCTTAGCTGGGTGGTTTTTGCATTAAAACATCATTCGGTTAATTGCAAACTCTGCATTAGGAGAGAGGAAGAGCATGACTTTGTGAGCTGGCAGCTATGAATTAATGAGAGCTCTTGGCAGCAATCTGAGACCTGATTTCAGCTTTAGCTGTAAATCAGCATTTTGTGAAGTTGAAATTCAGAGCTCGAGGTGCTGATCTGGCTGTAAAGAAACACTCTAAGTGCTACATGGTGCTCACCAAATCAATCTTAGGCTATAAAGATTCCATGTCCTCTCCAAATGGCTTTTCTTAGCCAGGAGCACCTGAAAGAAAAATGGGGTTATGGCATGAGAACAGGCAGGTTGCTAGGCTTAAGCATCCCTCTTGGTGCATCGCAGCCTGTAGTGCAAGGTGTTCCCATAAGCTGTGAGTGCTGATCACCACCTGCAGGCGTTGTGGTGGGCAGATGACAGGCCAGCCGTTCTCGCTGGTCTCTGCTGCTGACTTCTGAGGAAGTACCTGAGAGGCAGTGCCTGCTTGCTTTCACTGTGTTAATCTCTGCTGTGCTGTAATTAGATAATGGTAGCGTGTCAGGTCTGGCAAAGTGCACAAATAGACCCTTGCCTCTATGAGACTGAGGATTTTTAAACAAAATCCCCTCTTAAACTAACTTAGCCATACCTCAGATTACTGCTCTGAATCGTGAATTAAAATAACAAAATCTTGTGGTAATATTATGGAGCTAATGTTGTGGTACAGTCACCCCGCTTGTTTGTTTAAGCTTATGAATGCTAACAGTCTGTTATTTTGCTTTAGGATCAAATATGTTGTTAGTTGGCGTCCACGGGCCTACAATACCGTGCGAAGAAGTATCCATCAAGCATTTGGGCAACCATCAGTACAACGTGACCTACGTCGTCAAGGAGAGGGGTGACTACGTCCTGGCGGTGAAGTGGGGCGACGAGCACATTCCTGGGAGTCCCTTCCATATCACTGTTCCTTAATCCCAACCCACATCCGAGTCAGTCTGTGTGTTTGCAGTTCAGATGTAGAGTTATACTGGGTGCAGTCCTGTTGCAAAATGCAGTATCTAGATACACACGGCTCACATTTCAATACACTCAGAAGTAAATTCTGTAACTTTGTTTTTACAAGCATTTCACTTCTCTTCTACTTATCAACATAATGTAAATCTATTTAATGTCCTCCTCAAATTGTACCTTTGCAGTACTGTCCAGGTCACTGTCAATGTTTGGAGAATCATGTGGATAACTAGACACTAATTTCCCTCGTGGATGTTAAAGACTTTAGATGTTAATTGAAAACTGGAATTTGTCTTTGTAATTGGTTATCTTAACTACTGATTTTATTTGACTGGAGACTTTACATTTTAGTTATGGAATATGACTTGGGCTGTCCCCAGTCCAAATTCTTTTCTGTAAAGAAATGAGATAAAACTGGTACTATAATAGGTGCCTTTGTATACTTGATCAATTTTAACGCTTAACATAATAAAAGGCTACTAAAGTGGCTTTACCACTCAAATTTAAAATGTTTTTGAAAATGCATTGCTAATGGTTTACATTTAGGAAAAGTTTATCTTTTATAGCAGACCAAAAGCAGACTTAAATTTTTTCCCTGAGAGCTTTCAGCCTTTATGTTAATGCTTTGTAAATCTATACAGGTAGCTTTTTGGCCGTGATGCTAGCAATGTGTTTTTTAATTAGCTCGGGATTCTGGTGAAATTTCTAAAACTTTGCTTTACAGGTAACTTCCAACACGCTTACTGATTTATTTTCTTTTTAAGAACAACTCCCAGATCTGCTGCATTAAATAAAGTCCCTAGCTTGCCAAGCCAGGCATAGCTCTCATCTGAGTGACCCAAAATCCACGCAGGTCAGAGCACAGCAGTACAATGGTGAAGGGATCAGCAGTTTCCCTGGCTGCTGCTGGGCAGGCAATAAGTGAGATGGTGCAAACCCCTCCTGGGCATGGAGACCCACATCTATACTTGGGTAGTGAGTGGGAGGGCGGGTGGGTGTGTAAATGTGCTGACACTTTGGCAATAAGAACCAACAAACCCTTGGTTTTGGTGCAAACTGTGTTATTATATCTCAGTCCAAGGACGTGCCCGAAGCATGCTCATCTCTTCCAAAATTCCCTTCAGTGCTGTGAGGGGGATTCATGCTTAGGGTCAAGGAGTGAAAACTTCCATTGTAATTTATATGTTTGTCCTGGATTACTCAATACTACTTTCCAAGTGTGTATCGGAATTGCTGTCAGCTGCTGGGGCTTTAGTAAAACTCTCCAAATGAGCTTTAACTCTGTGATTAGGAAAAGATAGGATTTGTTGAAAACCTGTTGAAATGTCACTGTCTGTCCCTATGGAGAAGTTCACGCTTACAGTTCTGTAGTTACTTGTGGATGCACTACCCTCAAGCACAGTTGATTTGGGAAATAAAGGACGGTTGTTGGTTTTTTTTACTGTGCTTTTTTGTGCCTTAATGTGAAATGCTCACTACGTTGTAAACTAGGAAGTGAAAACAAAATAAACTGGAATAAAATGCAGGATTGTACAATTGTATCTTATAACTTATTAAATAGAAATGTTTGCTTCATTAAAATGTGCATGTTAAAAACAACACTGGGTTCTTTTCATATGTAGTCCATGAAGTCCGAACCAAAACTACAGTGTGTAGCAGCTCCAGACATGCCGAGTGACCTCCGGACCACGAGCCATGCAGGAGGCATCCAAAACCGTGGGCCTAACTTTGGTCCCATTCTGTGTTTTCCTGTAAACTCACTTTTTTTTTTTTTTTTCTAAAACAAAACATTGCGAAAGCTTGAGCCACGGCATCAGCATGGCAGGACATGGCCGTGTTGTGACAGGTCTTTGCACAGACGGTGGTGGTGACGGGATCAGTGGAGCTGGAGAGCAAAAATGCTTATGGGGCTGTGGGCTGCTCCTGGGTCGCTGCCAGTGGCACCCATGCGGCTCTCCAGGGCTCGGCAGCAGCACCATGGGGCTGTTAGCAGAAGGTGGCTCCTGGCGTGGCACCTCGGGCTGGCCAGCTCCAGCACACGGCTATGGAAACCCGCAGATGTTTTCCCAAACACTGCTCCCGCTGGAAGCACCACTGAAACCTGAGAGGCAGCGGGCCAGCAGCTGCTGCCAAGGACTTTCCTGCCCCAGGTTTATCAGATTGTTTCCTTTTTGTAGTTAATTGCGTTTCATTAGCTTTGTGCTGTGTCAGCTTGAACCTCCTATTTAAATTTTTGAAAGAAAAAAAAAAAAAAGGCCTGAATATAGCTGTCAGGTTGAGTAAACCTGAGAGGCTTGTGCCTGTGTAACTGGTGTTAGCCAAGCGCCCTGCTCTTGTCAGGCCTCCTCTTGCCTGTTACCGCTTGGTCTAACCACGTTAGCTGGCATTAAGGAGTTGGACTGGGATCGTTAGCTTGTCTGAGGGGTTACACTGCGGCAGGCAGGCTGCAGCGGGGCTGAGATGTCAGCGTGCCCAGTTACTGGTGTCCCGGTGCCTCTCACCGTGCTCCTTCCTGCCATGCCCTGGGGTCTTGCCTGGGAGGAGGACTGCAGGGCGGGCTGGACAGGACATCCTTCCTAAGCCCTCTGATGTAGGCCCAAATTCGTGCATCCTTTTGGGAGAAAACCCCAAAGGAAAACCTGAGGCTCGGCAGGGCCCTGGCGCAGGCCGGTCAGAGCACAGGCCGTGTGGCTTGTGGGGGCTCTTCTGAGCTTGCCCGAGCAGGACTTGCATTGTTTCTCCTCAGGTACCAGGTGGCCCTGATTGTGTAGACAGCCACACATCTGCTTAATTCCAGTCTTCTGAGCGGACTGGCTGGTTTTTAAGCACGTGTGTGTAGTGCCACAGCGTGGCTTCTCGGCAGCCTCTCATCTGCTGTGGCCTGCCGGCCTGGGGACGTGTTTTCCTCAGTCTCCTCAGGATTCCTGCGGCAGCGCCTCAAGGCCCGGCTCCCTCCAGCGGCACCACTGCTCCCGCTCTGGGCCACCAGCAGGAGAGCCCCGTGGACCTTAAATATACATTTATTTTTAAAAGGTAACCTCGCTTATTTTTTCTGGAGCTTGTGCCTGGTCTGGGAGTGCGCAGGGTACCTCGTGTGTCCAGAACGGGACTCCCTGCACCCCCTGAAAGGCACTGAGCTGTTCTGGCGTTCATGACGTGCATCGGCAGTGCAGACCGCTGGGCTGTTGCTTAGCAGGACTGCTTTTATTCAGATGGTGCAAACCCTGTAATCATTCCCCCCTCTAATTGTCATTCTGTGGAAAGCAAGATTGTGAAGTTTCCAGTTGTTTTATTCTGTGGGCAGTTTTAGCTTCCAAATGGATTTAAAACTGAATCGATTTTATTTTTGCTTTTTTGTTGTTGTTTTTACACTGCATTTTAATGCACTTGTCTTGCTTAAAGGAAACAAACGATGGCCTAATTACATTTAAAAGACTGCCCGGAGAGATCACGTATAAACAGGCATCAGTTGGCAGCAGCTGGGATGCTCAGGTGAGGCTGTTAACGCAGGGCAGGCTGCAGCAGGGCAGGCTGCAGCTGCGTTACCGACCAGCAGGTCCCTCTCGCAGAAAGGCAGCGAAACAGCCCCGCTGCCAGACACCCTCGTGTGCAATCCTGCTTCCATGGGGCCGCCTGGGAAAAGGCTTTTCCATTGCTTCCCTGCATTTCCCAGGCTTGCGGGGTTTGTTTCCAGAGCTGTGAATTCGTATAGCACGCTTAGAAAAAATACTGGCGATGTCACGAGATCAGGCTGGATTTATGGTTGTGTCGCTATTAATTTGACTGAATTTAAAGTGCATTCTTTATATAACATGAATGAAAGCCTAATATATGTGAGCTTTAAAAAAAATTGATAGGCAAAATAAAATTTAGCAGGACCCAGAGGTATGTTTGACAGCTCCTTCCTATGATGAACTGCCTTTCTGCAGGACCTTGGTACTGCAAATATTTACATATATGCTGAGCTCGAAGCCTGTGAGTCCTCTGAGCCCTGTGGAGGAGGTGGCCCTGCTTTGAGAGGTTACAAGGATATTTCTTTCTGACAGCAACGTCCTAAGGATTTTGGGGGGAATTGGGGGATTTTTGCATCTGGCATCCCTGAAAATATCTGGGGCCAAGCCCCCTCCTAGCTCGGAGGCACAGAAAAGAGGTCCCAGTCCAACTGCCAGCGTTTACAGAGCGTTTCACTGAAGGTTTCTGTCTCCTTTGCCAATATGTAAATTAACGCCTATAAATCTGCCTTCTGCCTAATAGAAAATACCGTGCAAATGCCGACAGCTGAGACGCTATATTTAAAATGACACCTGAAGCATTTAACCTTGTTTTTCCTTCCAGATAGACAACCAGAGTGCACAGAGAGGGCATTCATGCTTTTATACCAGGCGACGGATGGTGAAAAGGTGGCCTCGCCTCTCAGGAAGGCAGGGGGCTGAGCATGAAGACCCCCCAGAATCCCAGCTTCTCGACGCTGTCTGCCTCAGCTGGGCAGGGCAGGCTCCTCATGGTCACCGCAGCGCGTTTCCAACTGCGGCCTGGGATTGTGACCAGCTCACTTACAGCCACGGTGAGACCAGGGCCATTTTGGGGGCAACTCTCGAGGGTCAGTGGAAGGGGCTGCGTGAGGCATGCGTGGGGATGCAGGTCTGCGAGGTTCTGTGGTCAGAGCTGCGTTTCCTTCCCGTGCTGGGTTTGCAGGCGGTGCCGTGATGGAGCAGGGCCCACGCAGATACTGGGACTGTAGCGGTGCCACCACAGGCAGCGGGATTTATAATGGTGCCACCAGGGGGGGCCGTAATAATATTTATTGCTCGCGTAGCTCCCACGCGAGGGGTGGAGAGAGGCTTGCAGAAGGCAGGAACCGGTGTTATCCTGGGCGTGGGGCTTACTGAGGTCGTGGAAATGCTTTTAATGATGAATAAAGCAGGCTCCCTGATTTCTCTGCCTCTGGTATTTCTGCTGCTGGCCTGCTTTGGGGTGATAGCACAGCACAGCCTGCTTTGGGGCTGCAGCTCAGGGGCTCACTGCATACCCCATGTCTGGCTTTGGTAGGTGGCCGTGCCTGCTGCTGGCCTCCCCTTGCCACGAGAGCAGGAAAGCAGCAGGAGTGTCAGAAGCTGTGCAGGATGGAGTTTCTTCTGTTTGTATTCATGCACAGTTAAACTTTTGGAAAAGCAAAACAAATAAGGATGTAAACACAAAGAAGGGGCTGTGCTGGAGGAATGTGGAGCTGGGGATGCTTGTACTGCTACAGAGACGGGACAGTCCCCAGTCCTGCCGATCCCAGTTGGTTAAACAGAACGTTCTGGTTGATGATGACTTATTTATCATTTCTTAGTGCTCCCCCAGTGCTGCATTTTCAACCGCAGTGCGTTCTGTGCCAGTTTGCTCTGGGGCTCCCCAAATGGTGCAGATCTGAACCAGTGTCCCCCTGTTCTCCCTGCCACCAGGACCCATTTCCCCGTTCTCCCAGCTGCTGGTACCCGAGGGGAGGCACGGCGATGCTCGCCCAGGGCCAAAGGGCTCGGTGCCTTTTGTTTAGCTGAACCCCCTGTGCTCTTTGTTTGCGCTTGGCCAAGGCCCTCGTGGAGGAAGCGGAGAGTTTCCAGCCTCAGAACAGCCTCTTTGTTTCTCTCCCAGCCCTCAGCTGAGACCTGGCTCGCGGAAGACAAAGTCTCCCCGGGCCATTTCTGATTTCTAGCGTGAAACTCCTGTTTGGTCATAAATAAAGCTCCAGAAGCCTCCTTCATCTAAAGAGGGGCTTTGTTCTGGCTGCAGAGCTCCAGGATCCCAGAGGCTTGAACTATTTAAAAACCTCTCTGCAGCTGGGAGAACTGGGTAACGATCCCCTGGTGTGGAAAAATTCAGAGAAGGCATAAACTGTTAAAAGTTTTTATATATATTTGTAATATTGTCTGATGAACGTGTGGGATAACCATAGGAATAGATCTAGAGACCTGCTGCGCTGACCGTACAAGCTTTGGGCACCTCCCAGCCCCTCTGCAGTGTTACGAAGCGATGCTGCCTGTCTGCTCTGAGTCCTCCAACAGTGTGGAGGAGCAGCGCTTTGCAGAAGATGTCTCTCTGCAGTTCAAATTCTCATCCTCTGTGCCATCCACAGAGTGCCATCTGCTACCACCATGCCCCGGGCTGCAGCCACTGCAGCGATTAGTGTCTGAGCATGCCTCCTGTTCTCAAATGCTGGATAAAGCATAACGTTCGATATCACAAATAAGGATAAACCTTTTTCAGTAAAGCTTAGTCATATTTACGTATTTCTGATGATTGAATATATCCATTATTGCTTTGCTGGAGTGAGCTTTGTTCCTTTGTGCATTGCCTCTTTCTGAAAGCCACAAAATCATCTGTCATGTGGACAAAGATGCGAGGCCAGAGACTTAGATTGATTTCAACCTTCACATGAAACATCGCTGCTGTCAGCCAGACAGTGGCATTTCTATAAAAATCCCAATGTAAATATTTGTTCTAAATCAGGCTCTTTCTTTCCTTTTGCCTTGGCTGGGACATTAATCAAGGGAGCTTATGAAATGCTGTATCACTTTCAGATTAATTGCTACTGAAAATTGGGACTGTTGCTGTCCCCCTTTTGGCATGATCTCCTCCAGATTTATTTTCTTTCTTCAAATTCTTTCTCCCCAGACAGGCCGTTTTCACAAAGGCCAAACTGTTTTCCTCCCTTACAAGAGTATCTTGTTTGCCAGCCCTCCCCTGGTCAGCAGACAAAACGAGAGGCGTGGATTAAGGACTGAATATTTGCCCTCACGAACTGTTGGATTATTTGCACATTCCAGATGTCTTCTGTGCGACCCGGTTTGTACTAAATCGAGGCTGATCTGAGAAAGCAGGTCACTGTACCTTGAGGTTAAACAAGCAGCATTAAACTCTGGTTTGTTGGAGAATTTTTGGCTGCCATAGCTTTTTTTTGGGGGGGGAGAAAGGGGCCAGTGGGCAAAGCGGCTCACCTCCGTGTCAGGGTGCTGAAATCAGATTTTAATTGCAATTTTGATCCTGCTCTCCTCTCATCTGAGCTCTGCAAGACTTCTCACCTGAGGCTTGCGAGCCTGGAAGGGGGGGGGTGTACCTGGCAGCGGGATGGGGGTGTGACCACCCGTGTGTTCCTGCTGCTGCCTTGCGGCTGTGTCAGTGCCAAGGGCCTCTTGCTGTCTGCCCATCTGTCTTTTCCATCTCTCCCCAAGCCCTCGATGCTGTGAGCAGGCTGCATTTCACAGACCGACCAAGCAGCCTGAGTTCAGCGATGTTTTGCATTGCAAGGTGCCACGCACAGCCCTGCGCCCCGTCGGTGGCAGCCCTGAAGCACAACACGGTGCAGAGAGGTTGCCCCTCCAGCCCCTTTGCCTCTGACGGGGAGTGGTGGAGCTGGTGTGGGGGGCTCTGCCCCTCGGGTGTTACAAATAAAGCACGGGGAAGCATGTTGTGCTTTACGTGGGTAATTGGTACAGTACGTCTAGCATGCTGCTTCTAGCTGATTTATTTTTGCTGCACTTACATTCAGGAGAACAACCTGAAGGTTTAATTCACCTTCACACCCAAGCTATTTTCGGTTTAACAAAATACTGTTTTTCCTGCTAAATATTGCACTTGCTGTGAGTGTAGCGACGCTGGTCTGCTGAAAGACCTGGTGGCATCCTTGTATTGTCGCTCCATGTGAGCAGATCCAGCATGCTCATGAGTTTGCCTGGCGATTCTTTCTTCCTCTCCCCTTCTTTGAGAACTTGGATTTTATCCAGTCGAAGAAGCCGCCCTTCGCTTTCAACTCAAACTCCACCGGGAAGTGGTCGCTCACCCCCAGCGCCTGCAAGAAACGGGCACAGGGGTGCTGGGAGCAGCCAGACGCCTTCCAGGCCCCGTTCGGAGGGGTCCTGGTGGTGCTGGGAGGGGACGCGTGCATGCTGTGTCACTTTGGGAGGATGCAGCAGCTCCATGGACCAAGCTGTGCCTGTTATCTGCACCTCCCTGCTGCAGGGACATGGCTCTGTGCTGGCCAAGGTGCACCGTGTTGGCCCTCCCGGGGGACCTGGCGGTGCCGCGTGGGCTGTGCTGTGCCTACCTGCTCCTCGGTCATCTGGAAAGCCGTCTGGAAATCAAAGATATTGACGGAGTGCGGCATGACGGCTTGGCTGAGCTGCTCCCCGCTGACCACGATCCTGCAAGGGAACAGGGCACTGGTTCCACAACCAGTGGCAGCCGTGCCGGTGGCCGGAGAGGTGACCTCCACACAGGCACAGCTACAAAAGGTTTGTCCCCACCCGGGGCCAGCTGCTGAGAGATGCCAGCAGCTGCTTTGTGCTGCAGCTGGCCGTCTGCTTTCCTTGGCAGTGAGACATCCAAATACCTTGGCCTTGGCAGCCAACGTGCAATGATCTGCATCGAAACCCACCACAGAGCTCAAAGCAGGAGTCTGGACACAGAAGCCACCGAGAACTGGAGTGTCCCAAAGTCAGGCTTTGATCCAGGAGCTTGTTAAAGGCATTGAAGCCCTGGCTGCCCCTGCCCTCTAGCAAGCTGCTGCATGCCCTGTCTCTGCCGAGGGAGCTGCCTGCCCCAGCAGGACTTGCTGTGTGCCGGGGCAGGGCGAGGCGTCACACCAGCTGTGCAGAACAAGGCTCTGCGTTTGTCCCTTCAGATTATGAGTACAAGAACCTCAGAACAAAACCGTGGCACAGAGCTGGCATCGCCGAGGCCCCTTTGCAGCAGGGCAGCTGCAAGTCTCCCTGCTGATGGGATGATTTCACACCCATCCCCAAAGCAATGCAGCTTGCTTTGTCTGGCAGTCAGTGACACCTTCCCATGGCTTTTTATTTATTTATTTATTTTCTGTGAGTGTCTTGCAGGGACTGGTTGGGCTGTGAGCTGTTTACCTGTCATATGGGCAGCTTGTGCTGCTCTTCACTGTGGTGTCATTTTTGTCGCCAATTAGCCAGGCAAACTCTGAGTAGGTCCTCAGCCGGATGTTCTTCCAGTGCTTCCGGGGAACGTAGCTGCACCCGGCGTTGAAGTCCCCCATGAAGACGAAGTTCTGCAAGGCAGGAGGGATTTCAAAGGCAGTCGTGAGGATAGATCTTCAAAATAAGACCAGCAAGGGCTTCCATGGTCCACAGAGGTGACGAGCGGCCCTTGCAGTGCGTGCAGCGAGCGCCGTGGGGCTTGGCAGGGGCCGTGCACCCAGCCTGCTGCTGCCTGTGCCGAGCTGGCGCCCCCGGGGCGCACAGGGGAGTGGCAGTGCTGGTGTTAGGGGAGGTTTCCCTGATTTGTACCCCCATAAGAAGAAAAACCTAAATATTTTACAATCCTAGGGAAGCACATGCTAGTCAATTAATGGAAGAGCAGAAAAGAGTGCAAAAAAAAAAAAAATGGTACTCTTCCTGGAGGACGTTCTACACCTCTGCTATGGTGTAGTTACTGATGAGCTCCTGATTTTGATGGCTGTGCTGCTCAGGATGAGCCCTGCACTTCCCAGCTCCATCCCTGCCTGGCTGGGAGCCAGAGAAGGGGTAGGCATTTTACCAAGGGATCACATCTACTGGTCAAAAGGTGGAGACCTCAATGCACATACATCAGAGATGCTCTAAATTTGGGGCTCGGTGTCAACAGTTTTCAGGTTATCAGGCTCTGAGTACTGTTCAGGGTGAATCAGTCCCAGAGCTGCTATAGTGAAACACATGTGGCAACCAACCTTGGTGTCCCAGCGCTGTTTTACGTCTAAGTACACATCATAGAGCTCGTCGATCTCCCGTACTGCCATCTCTGGTGTGGTATGCAGAGGGACTACAGTGAACTCTTTGACAGCTTAAAAACAAGGCAAAAGAAAGGGAAATAATATAATGGTTAAACACGCGTTGAATCACAAAGAGGCTGGCTTGGAAGCCAGAAGAGTTTTCTGAAAGAAGAAACAGCTTCTGCTTTGGCTGCACATCAGAGGACGTTTGCTGGGTAATTGCAGCATCTGCAGCATGAGTGCTGAGGCTGAGCAGGGGATACGAGGACATGCCATGCTGCTGCAAACCTGCTCCAGACCCACGTGCCACCAGTGCAGGACAGAGCTGCCAGGCCCCTGGGGCTGCCGAGGGGCAGGTGCTGCAGTGAGGGGCTCAGACGCTGCCCCTTACCCACCCCAGCCCTGCCACCAGCAGAAGGACACATTTCTGAGAGCATCCCACCAGTTTTTGGCGACTGGAACCAGACGACAAAGGGCTCTCTGGAGAAGGCATCCTCGTCCCCAGGCTGGACGTCAGGGTACTGGTAGGTTTGTTTCACTGATACCAGGGGTTCCCTGCAATGGAATAGCAGAGCTCCTGGAGGTCCTCATGGCTCGCTGGATGTGCACCCCGGCCCCATGCTGCAGGAGGGCGACGTGCAGGGGGCCGACCGTGGGCGTGCTGCTCCCCCCAAGCACACTTGCCTGTAGATGAAGGCGTACTGCTCCTTGTAGGTCTTCCTGCCCAGCCGCCCGCTGACCACGCAGCTGTATTGCTCCTTCTGCCCTTTCGTCTGGCTGGAAGGAGAGAGGCTGCCTTAGCTCACTCCCGCGTTGCCAAAGGCAGAGGAGCTGATGTCCCACGGGTCTCACATCAGCGCCTGTGCCCCAGGTGAAAGACACCGGCTGCCTGGCTGCGGAGGGGGATACTGAGACAGAATCATCTTAGAGGTGGGCACAGACCAAGCATCCTGCCCAATTCTTGCCTGCTATGAGGTTTATTTATTTTTAAGTTTTCCTTAGAAACATCCCACCCAGGCTGTGGTCAGAGCTGGTCTGTGCAGCACGGGGATGCCCTCCTGGCCATGTGGCCTCCTGCCCTCCCGGGGTGCCTGTGCCTCGCGTGTGCTGGCCCAGGGACATGACACATCGTTTTACCCAGAGAGCTTCTCCACCAGCAGGGGACACGTCCTGTTCTTGGCTTCCTTTATTTCCATCAGCAGCATGATGTCGCAGCGAGAGATGATCTGCAACAGGAAAGAGCAGAAGCAAGCCTGGAGGATTAGGAAGAAGCTAGAAAGAAGTGGTTACTGGTGCGAAGGAAGTCCTTTGTGGAAGGAGCAGAGCACTGCCTGCAGGGTCTCAGAGGTGGGCAGCAACTCAAGCAAAGCCCTTCTCCTTTTGGTGCTGCCACCGGCCCACGCAGGAGCTGGGAGAGGGAACTTGGGAGCAGAGCATTTTTGGGGCTGCAGAGAAGGGTCAGTGTGAGCTGGTTTTGCTGTTCTTCATATTATGTGCATGATATTTGTGGGAAAAGGCCCCTTTCATCCCCTAAAACTGTAGCAAATACATATACTGCCATCATTAACTTATCTTGCACGTAGCACTGACTATATTAACGACAGCCCAGAATGGCAAGTCTGATCTCTTTGCAGCAAAAACCTCTTCTCCAGCTGTTCACAACGACGGGATTAAAGCACAGAGAGCAGCAGCCCCTCCTGCTGCAGCTTGGTACACGTGGGCATGCTACGAGCACCTGCACCACATCCTCCACCACCGCGGTGTCACAGATGGTGCTTCCAGGCTGCAAGTCCACAGCCTGGCTCCCTCCACTCCAATGGGAAAGTTATCTCCAGCTGCCACAGAGCTAGCAAGTTGGTGAGGTTTTGTTTAAATAAATTAGCACTCAGGTTTTTCAGTTTTGCCCCACACTCCAAGATACTCTGCTATCTCTGACACTCTGCTATCTTGAGAACACACTTAATTAGGCAAGGATATTTCAGGATAATTAACACATGAGCAAGGTAAATAGTGTATTGCAAAACAAAGCTCTGTGGATTCAAAGCAAAAGCTATTTTTACCGTGCACAAAATTTTTCATCCTTTTCCTAACTCAATTTCCAAAGGAAATAGCAAATGCTGTTTCTATTAAGTTCTCACGCAAGCTAAAATAACTGTGAGTGCCCTGCTCAACTGAAAGCTTGATTTTCACGCTAACGGTATAAATGGTTTCAATTATTCACTCATTCTTTTACTTGAAATTCAAGTATGAATAAATAAAGTGTGAGATTATGCGGATAAGAAGCCCCTGCAAAGCTCCACATCTGTTTCCCCCAGGCAAGTGAACGTACCTTTACCACAGCATCCACGACTTCAGGTCTGCCTATTTTTGTTTCTCCGAAAGACCTCACATTGAAGGAGCAGATTTTTAGGCTCAGAGATGGGCTGAAATAGAAGAGCGAGTACAAGACAAAGAGCAACATCTTCGGGGCCTCGGACAAAATGAGCCGCGGGGAGCGTGCCTATAAATATATACACGTGTGTGTGCACGTGCGTGTGTGTTTGTGCATCCGTCCCCCTGCAGCCAGCTGAGAGGTCAAAACGCACGCTCAGCTTTGTCAATCAAAAGCACGAACAGGAATCGCCATTTCCTCCTTTCCCTCACTTCCATCTCCCACGGCAGCGCTGAGACTTTGAACTTCTGCTCTTTGGGGACAGCTCGCTTTTCTGAGCTGGCCTCTGTGTCCTAGAGAGGCAACTGCTCCGCCGGCCCCCAGCACCCCTCCCGATGGGGAGGCACCCACCGTGGGGTGCCCACCAGCCCTGGCCACCAGCTGGGGCCACCCTGGGCCGGGACCAGGCTCCCTGGGGTGAGCCTGGAGGAGCAGGAGGTGGAGGGGGTGGGTGGTGAACGGGTCTGGGAGGCAGCGGTGGGGAGATGGGGATTCCTGAAGGGCGCTAATGGTGGGCACCAAAAGCTCCAGTGAGAGGCGATGGTGGTGGGATACCCTGAACATGATGGAGGTTTTGACTGTGCCCATGTTTTGTTCTGCTCGTCCGGTCTGGTTCAGCTGCTGTAGCTCAGTAATGGGTAGGTACGTGATGATCCCGGCCCCAAAATCTCCCAGCCAAGTGTCCCCCACAGCCAGCAGTCCTGGGCTGCTGGCCCAAGGAGCCTGCAGGCGGCTCGGACCCGTGCTGCACAGTGGATGATGGGAAAGGAGGTATAACAAGAAGTCAGGCCAGATGGTGTTATGTGTTCTGGAATTTTCTCTCGTTTGATAGCGTGCTTTCACATCCTCTCTCCTTTTCCTGAGAAAGCCCCACAGCCCCAGTGCGCCCCTGCCCTGCCTGCACGGCCACGTGCTGGGGAAGGGCGGCAGGGCCCCTCTTAATGCCATATCCAGAAGCACAAGCTCTAATCACCACCTAATTAATTAAACAGGTTTGTGCTGTGCTCAGAAATAACAGGAACTGTCCTGGACACCAGGGGGACAGGAGCAAACCTGTCCCAGCTGCTTTCTCTCCTTCAGGCCCTGCTTGGGCAGGACAGACTCCAGAGGAAAACAGTAAATTATAAAGAGATGTAAAGGGCCTTTCCACGCCCAAGAGTAGCCTTGTTTTAAAGGAGGTTAAGTAGGAAGCTCGTAGGCTACAGATGGCTGTGTGTAATTCTGGGGAACCAAAGATTTGCCATGTTCCCAGCTGTGGGTGGCCAGGGGGGAGAGCAGCAGCTCGGTGGGGTGAACCTGCCTCCCACCTCATCCTGTGATGCTCGTGGCACGGGCACATCTTCAGCGTGTGTCTGAGACACCAAAACACCAGGCCAGGCCTGCTTGTGCTACCCCGGCATCAAAAATGTTTGCTGTGGTGCCTCTGAGGGCTTTAACCCTGAACCGGGTGCCCTGCCTCCTGCAGCTGTTTGCCCAAGGGCGGCTGCTGTCAGAGCCTGACTCAGCTCCACTTTCCCCCCAGGCCGCACCTGATCAGAAGTACGGCTGGCGTCACCCTCTGCGGAGGTGACAGCAACGTGACAACATTACTGGGTGGCTCTTGCTCCTTCCTGCACTGCTTTATCTCCCCATTTACTGCTCGGTCTTGTACTCTTTGCTCCATATCAAGCTGTAACGTGCAGTGCGAGCCCTTGCCAGCTCTGGGCTGCCCTGGACTTGCATGAGAGTACCTCCAGCCACCCTGCGAGTGCTACCTGTCCCTGCCATCACACGGATGACAAGCACCCCTGACACTCGCCATAAATACAGGCATCCTTTTTGCTTTGCTATGGGATGCTTTTCTTTTCTATTTGCCCCTGCCATGAGGGATGCAGGCATGAAAACGCCGCCTCCACCTGAGCAGCAGCTGCAGGCCGTTCCCTAATTCACCCTCCCATAAATCCTTCCCCGGCTGGGGGAAGAGGGTGAGATCAGTGGGGCTGGGGGCAGCTTGTGGTGGGCTCTGCCTGCTTGCCCTGTGCCATGCAGGTGTTGAGGCCTCGCTATTTCTGGAACAGAGATTCAGCTCTCCATCATCTTCCCTTCCCAGGAAGGTGCTGAGGGATGGGATGGGATGGGATGTGTCCCTTCACTGTGTGTCTCACTGGGGTCCCTGCGGGGACACGGGATGTCTGGAGCAGCCTCCTCAGACGCTTCCTTTCAGTCATGGCCCCGGCTGCCATGCGGGGCACTCACAGCTTTGTTTTCCCTGCTGGAGAGCTGGGGCTGGCTGCTCTGATGCTTCCTGCGCCCCACTGGAAGGGGCAGCGGGGAGGAAGCCGCGGGGCAGGCCTCATCCCGCTGTGTGCTGGCAGCGGGAGCTGGCCTGTGGTCACTGGTGGCACTGGGTGAGTGGGGCGGCCCGGGTGAGGGCCTGTGGGCTCCCGGCGGGCTTGCCACAGCTGTCAGGCAGTGCTTTATTGCTGTCCCTTGGAATTTCAAGTTAATCAGTAACAGCGCCGAGGCTGTTCTGTGTTGCTAAAGTTCACAACCAGGCTGCAGACCAAATATGGCCATTTGGGAAGGGTTTTTAGTGTTGTAACACAAACAGTTGTCCTCACATCACCCGGCAGGAATCTAGAGTTTAGGTGGGGGGTGGAAATGAGCTGTGCAAGGTGAAAGGTTCGAGTCAGCAGGGTCTCCTTCCTTGCTCAGCCTGTTTGCAGGTCTGGAAGGTGCACGTTCTGCCTGGTACATCGCTGCTGGAGCACAGATCCCTGCTGTTCAGGACTCTGACAGGGTTTTCCTTTAACCATGATACCTCGGTGTTGGTTGAGTAGTGACTTAAAACAGGAAAGCCTACCTGCGAAGGCAGCTCAAGGTAATGTGCCTCGTCATGTTTTCAGCCTCTTGAGCAAGGCTGTGTAGCTGAGGCGCAGAAGAACTCGGGATGCTCTGAACTAAACCCTCGAGGAAGCCCTTGACGCATGGCAATTAGTCAGGGCTTTGAAGTACACAGACACAAAGGTGTTACAGCCAACAAATAAGCAAGGTTTTCTTTTGTGACAATTAGTACGCAGCAGTTGTTAGCAGTTAAACATGCAATTAAAACGCGTGTAATATGTGCAACAAATTTGAGTCAAAAATTATTCAAAGCTGCTCAAAGCCTTGCTTCATAGCGCTGTGGAAGCCAGGTACACTTGCTGTGCTCCCTGGTTGTGCTGGGGGCTGAGCTGGGAGCCTGCCCCTGCCCCCGGGCTGCATTTGGCCGCCCGTTGTTACAAGCGAGGCGCTGCCAGCAGCCGGTCCTGGGGTGTCCCTGGGGCTGCTGGCAGCACCGTGCGGTGAGTGGGAGCAGGCGGGGAGGATTCATCCCGGGAAGGTGACTCACATCGCCGGAGCAGTGTGCGGTTGCTTGTTGTGGTTGCAAGTAATCGCGCCCTGCTCTCTGCGGATGCGTGACCCAGCAGTGGAAAATAGCGTGGAAGCCTTTTATCTGGTGAAGCAGTGCTGCTCTCTGGCTTGGTGAAGCCAGAGCTTTGGTTATCGGTAGCTGCCCAGGCCTGGGTACAGCCAGAGTTTCCACTTTCCTATGGGAAACAAGATGGCTTGTGGTTGTCCTGTTGCCTCCTTTCTGAGGGCAAAGGCCAGCCAACTCTGATTTATTTTTTTCTTGGCTGAAATCCTGTGGCTATTCTGATTTAGAAATGTGTTTTTGTTTCTGACTACATGCTAAGTCATCTGCCCCTCTCCAAACATCACAGCCGTGCTCCTGCCCTGGTGGGATGCACTGCTCCTGACGCTGGGACCAGGAATGAGGAATTTCAGCTGAGGGCCAGGGTGGCCAGCACCTGGCTACAAAACACCACCAGCAGCCATGGGGTGAGATGGGGGTGACCCCATCCTGTTCAGCTGCCAAAATGGGCCGTGTCTGTGCTGAGAGGAGATGCCAGGCACACAGGGCAGGTTAGTGCAGTCTTCAATGTGAGCACCAGTGCTGGGATTGCTGGAGCAGGCCAACGTGGGGTACGTGGGCTCCCAGCTAGCTCCCACCATGATTCAGCACAAAACCATTGCAAGTTTCTGCTTCAGCTTCTCTATTTAAGTGTGGTGGTTCATAAGGGCTGTTTTCAGGGGGTTCCTGCCAGGTGACTTGCACCAAACACCCCCTTTTAACTCAGTGCCCGCACGTGTCCCATGGGAGGTGCCCCGGGCTGCTCCAGCCCCATGCCTGGCACAGCAGGTGTGGACAAACAAATATGATGCAAGCAGCGCTGAGAAACTCATGAAATGACTCATGTCTGCTTAGGTCACCTTAGTCGGAGCTCTTCTTTGCTTAGCCTAACTTGGCTGGGAAGTTCTTTAAATGAATCTCCTAAAACAGCTGTGCCTTGGCTTCACCAGCCCAGTCAGAAACCAGGATTTTGGTTACTGACACCATCCTGAGCTGGCAGCACAGCTGGATTATGTCTGCTTTAACTTGCCTGTACTTGGTTCGATGAATGTCTTCTGACAGCTCATGTTACCAAAAGCTTTGGGTTACTGGAGTATACTCTGATGTGTAAAGCTGTGTGCGCCAGTTTTTGCAGCTTTTCCAGGCAGGCAGGCCAAAGGGACGTGCTTTATCAAGGCACAGATATGGTGAGAATTTGATGCGGTTTGCTTGCAATTATTCAGGAGCTGATGTTATTTCCAATTTAATTATCTCATATTTTGGGCCTGGTGCAAGAGGGCTGTGCTGCCTCTGTTTAGGGTGCAGCACTGGATTTTGCCCTTGTATCCCTGCAGCCACTATGCTGCATCCCGTTTACATCCCTGATGTAACCCGTTGCATCCACCTCTGTATGTGCTTGTTGTAACCCAGTTGCAGCCGCACCAAATGCCCTCCTATATCCCTGTTGCAACCCCTCCACCTCTGCTGCACCCTCGGTGCACCCCCCTTGCACCCCAGCTGTATTTACTTTTGTACCTCTATATGTCCCCAGCATGCCTTCCTTGCAACCTCCCTTCTGCAGCCTGATGGCAGCCCCCTGCCACCCCATTGCATCCCCGTTGCAGCCCCTTTGGATGCTGTTGTAACCCCGCTGCCCTCCCGTTGCATCACCTCACACGCTCCCATTGCAGCGCCCCTCGGACCCCCAGGGAAGCCCCCTGACGTTGCACCCCTGTTGCATCCTCACTGCATCCCCATTGCATGGCCCCCTTGCACCACGGTTAAAGTCCCACTGCAGCTCCATTATATCCTCCCCTTCCACCCCTGCTGTATCCCCCACAGACCCCCGCTGCAACCCTATTGCACCCCCCCGGACAGCTCAATTGCAGCCCCATTACAACCCCCCAATTGCAGCCCCCCTTTACACCCCGATTACATCCCCCCTTTGCACCCCACTTCACCCCATTTCCCCCCCAACCCCCTTGCACCCCACCTGAACCCCCCTTCCTCTCCCACTGCAGCTCCCTTTGCACCTCCCCGTTGCATCCCCCCCGCACCCCCCCCGCCTCTCCAGCGCCGCCGGTGCGCTCCGCTGCGCCCCCGCGGAGCCTCGCCGGTACCGGCGCGGAAGGGAGGGCGCAGCGGAGCCGCCTCGTTTCGCCCAGCGCTGCCATTGCAGCACGGCTCGGCTCGGCACGGTAAGCGGAGGGGGGGGGGCGAGGAGCTGATGGAGGCAATGCTGGGGCCGGGGGGAACCGGTCCGCCGTCCGCCGCACCCCCCCCCCCAACCCCCCTTTCCCGGTGCCTCCCGGCCCTGGTGTTGACGGAGGCGGGGAGGGAGGAGGAGACTGGGGGAGAAGCCGAAAGGCCTCGGTTGGAAGGCGAGAGGCAATTTTTAACGATTTGTTTGAAAATCGTCAAGAATTTGCTTTCGAATTAATAAAATAATAGTCATAATCGGAAAGCAGGACACGAAGGGGAGGAGTGCGGTGATGCTGCTCGGGCACCGCTGCCGGGAGGATGCCGTCATTGTGCTGGGGCAGGTTTCGGGTGTGTGCGTGGGGGGAGATGTATGGGGGGGCTGTGTGCCAGCAGGAGGGTCCGGGAGGTGGTCCCCAGCACCTCAACCCCAACCCCGGGGGGGGGGCTGAGTCCGGGCACCCTCGTGCCCGTGCACATGCACCATCTGCATGTGCAGCGGGATGGGGACGGGCGGTGGGGTCTGGCGTGGGGACAGCCACGTTATGAATCCCTGAGCCAGCGGCTGGCTGGTGGCGTGGCTCCGGCTGTCCCCAGGCCGCTGGCAGTGACACCGATGGCTCATCCCTGGGTGCAGCACCGGGGCCCGGGGTTGGAGAGCCGCGCCGTGCAGATGCAAGTGGGTCAGAGATGGGCGCTTTATGAAGCAGCGCTGCAGAAATAATGATCTCATTCCTGCCATCTATAAATAAATGAAGGTGAAAGGGCACATTTCCTACTCCCAGTCCTCCGGAGACTGGATTAAGACAGAGAGCTGGCTGATGGACAGAGATCATACAAATACCAACAGATCTGAAATTATAACTGCACCCTGACTGGGGTCTAAAAGGTCACGCTGCAAAACATTACCTCTGAGGAGCTGTAATGTTCGGGGTGTCACACATTATGGTCAGTGGTGTTTTGCTGGGTGTTGAGGCTGACGAGGGGGAGATGGTTTCCAAGAGATATGGTCATTTGCATGCTGCTGGGTTTTCCTACTCGGGTAGTGGTGTGTCAGGGCTCCCGCGGCCCTGTTTCAGCTGCCGAGGCCCACCAAGCCCCCCTGTGGGAACTTGAAATTGCTTGATGTTTGCTCTTCAAGCAAAAATTAGAGTGTGCTGAAATGTGCTGCATATCTTTTGGATGTTTGGAGATTGAAAATCGGTTGGTCTGCAGAAACCAACAGCTGTGGGCATGGGGAGCAGCATGCAGGGGAGCAGCCCTGAGTGCACGGCGCAGACCCATAACCTTTACACTTGAATGTTGACACGTCTGATTAGTGAGCGTGCACGGGGGATTTCTCTGGGTAAAAATTCTCCCCGGCCTTGCACACAGTGCAGGGCATCCCTTGCCAGCCAGAGCCTGCTGAACCAGGCTGCGCTGTGAGGCCAAAGCCCCCCTGGCACCCCAGTGCAGCCCCCGCCAGCCCTCGTCCCATCGGAGAGGTTCTCCCTGTGCCTGTTGCAGCTGAGACCTGCTCCGTGAGCTGCACTGGTACTATTGCAAAGCCTCCTGGTCTCCCTGGGTAACGAGCCGAGCTGCCTTCACATTTGTGGGTTTGGGTGTTGGTTTTTTCTTTTGAGCTAAATGCAGGTTTCTAATCCCACACACTGGCGTGTGCTGCTGCTGTGTTTTACATGGGGCTTGAAAAAAATCAGTATGTCCATCTGAGCTGCACCGTTAGATCTTTGTGGCCACCTCCTGGGGTGGCCCAACAAGCTTGAAAGAGAAAAAAAAATTGATGGGGATTCCAACCTTGCCCACAGTAACTTGTCCCTTTGGCCAGTGGCCCTGGGACAGTCGTCAGCATCCATCGGTGGTGCACCCTGCTAGCTGCGGGGGCTTGGTGGGGTTGGGGCACCCCTCCAGCCTGCCCAGACCCTTGGCTCTGGGGCATCTCCCAGCCCCTTCCCAGCAGCTGTGGGATGCGGGGGCCAAACGGGTGGCCGTGGTTCAGCATCCCGTGCCCTGCCATGCACTCAGCCTTATCGCTACCATCCTCGTGCCCCACACCTGCACTGCCCAGCTTTTCCATTTGGCTCTGCCGGCGGCTCGCACTTTGGTCCTGCTCGGAACGGGTGCCCTGATAGCGCCGTATTGCACAAAACACCATATTTACACAAACAGGGGAAAGGTTGGTCAGAAGGCAACGATGATGTAGCTGGAAGGGGAGCTGCTTCCTTAAATACCCTGAAGTGGCCGCCTTCTGTGCCTGCAGGGTCAGAAAGAAGGCAAGCAGGAGAGCTCCTAACCCTGTTTTCCTTCTCTGACAGTGCTTGCGGGAGCTGCTGAAACCCACAGCGAGCAGGACCTGTGCCGAGAGGAGGAACAGGAGGGGATCTCTGCAGAGTAAGCCGGGCTTTCCAACGCCTCTCCCCTTGGTGTTTTGCTTTCCAAGAGCTTCAGAGGTGGAGGAGCCCAGGTGGTGACCCTGGGGGCAGCAGCCCCTGGCCTGTGCTTGGCCCCTGCACCAGCCCTGCTGTGGACTTCTTGTCCTTGTGGGTTGTTGTCATCTGTTTTCTGTGCCTCATTTCTTCCCTATTTTAGTGGCGTAGCCAAAGGCAACAAGCGCTCACGGGTGGGTCTGGGTGCTGCAGCCCTGCTCCCGGGCACAAGGTGGACCTGCAGCACAAAATGTGGGCTTGCGGGCAGGCTGCACAGGGAACAAAGGTCTTCCTAGAAAATGTGAATTAAACAAATAACATGTGTTGCTGAGGCTTGAAGAAGTAACTGATGTTTGGTTTTGTTAAGGGGGTGTCTAATGCAAATATTTACTGTATTCATCAAAATTCAGTTACCCCCTTTTCTCTTTGGGGAGGAGGGAGAAGCTGGATTTTGCTGCAGAGCTTCTCTAAACTTTATATCTCAGCCATATGCAGTTTGTGTTTTTAATGTGACTCAGTGTTACGGTGTGGGAGAGGATATCACCGTGGTGACTTGGTTCCTGTTTTGCAGCATAACACGACGGTTAAAGGAAGCAGAAATACCCTGCCTGCAAACGTGGGGAAACGTGGGGGGCAGGAGGAGAGGTGGGGAGGAGATGAAGCGCTGGAAACGTTTTGTTTTATAACTGTGACCAAAGAGCTAGCGCCAAGGAAATGGACAAGGCATACCTTGGTTAGCAGCAGGAAGTAAAGGCTGTGTGTGTGTAAAACGGTTTAATCCCTTAATGAGAAAAATATATCCATGCTGCCCATGGTTGGGAGAGCGGAGCATGGAGCTGCGTGAACGCTTGTCCTTGTGCATGATACCTGCCGGAGACTTTGTCCTGAGGACGCCTGGGAGCTGGGATGGGACCTGGGAATGGCAGCAAGGGCAAAATGCTTCTAGGGCAGGGGGAAGGACGGGGATATCTCAGTGCTGTATCAGGGACGGGGATGAATTTGTCTGAGATGAGGGCGGGCGGCCAAAGAGCACCCTGCCAGGTTTCTTCCATCACTTCCCGAGAGCACTAATAGGCTCTGCTCCCTTGATTAGTTGGTGGCTGTGCAGAGCGGTAATGAGTCTGGAGCCGGGCTCAAGCCGCGAATTCTAGGTCAGTGGTTGTGTGCCGGGGATTTGGGAGCAGACAGGGGAGGGGGGCAGGAGCTGGGCGACCTAAAGCAATGTGGAGCCAGCATGGGGGCAGCACTTTGGGGCCCCCAGCATCTCATGGGTGCAGGGCTGCATTCGGTGAGTTTGCCAAATGCTGCAAGAACTGCACCCCATCACCTTATTGCCCCCTTGGGATGGGCTCTCTGAGAGGATAACACTGCAGTAGACATCGTTCAGGAGCTGGAAGAAATACTGAGCTTTAAAACTGAAAGACACCTTGCTGCACTGCTTTTTGCTCTCCTTTGCCTCTTGCACTGCCACTTTCCTTTTCTCCTGGCTGCGGAGATGTCATTTAGCGCTGACTGACCTTCACTCGATGCACACAGGTAGGGTCGGGCCGTGAGGAGCAGCATGGACCTGGACGTGCTGAACATGTTCGTCATAGCCGGCGGCACCCTGGCCATCCCCATCCTGGCCTTCGTGGCCTCCTTCCTCCTGTGGCCCTCGGCACTCATCCGGATCTACTACTGGTGAGTGAGTTACTCCGGCTGCTTGCATTTCAGCACGGGGGCTTAGGCATTTTAGGAAAGATTGGGCTGTGGCTGGGCCAAGAATTGCTGTTCCTGCCCTCAGCCCCAGCAGGCTGGGGGTCTCCCAGCCTCCCCGAGGTCACCCGTTCCCTCCTGGTCTGGGATCTGCTCTGAAGGCAAGGCCTCTCCTCACACCAGCAGTTATGGAGGGGGCTCTCCCTGTTCTCCCCTTCTTTTTTAAGCTGAGGCACCAGAGAGGTCACAGCAATAGTTTTCCTTACCCGCTTGCACCCACCCCGTCCTTTCCGATAACAGCAGGCAGGCGCCACATCCTTCAGTCGTGGTCCGTCCCTGGAAATCAGCGATAAGCACACTGCTGGCTTTCATTTTGGGGTTTGTTGCGGAGGAAAGCCAAACTAGCACTCAAACTATGCTGTGGGAAGTGGAGCGGTGTCCTCGTGTCTTGCTCGGCCACCCGCGCAGGCTGCCGTCACGTGCCGGCGGCAGATGGTGGCTCCTGCCATCCTGCTCGCAGGTGTTCCCGACCAAAGTGACCTCCCGAGGAGGCCGCTGTCCCACCCGCCGCTCGGCCATTAAGGCTGTCTTCCTGACGGAGCCTTCACCAGCAGCACTTTGATCAAAGCAGCTGGGAGCTGGCAGGGGGCAAGATGGTTCCAGCCCCCTCGGTCAAAGCACCACAGGGGGAGGCAGCTCCTCACACCGTGTGGCGAGGCAACACGGCGCCTCGTGAACCGGGGTGGGTGCCAAGGGCTGTCGGTGGGACCTGGGGCCGAGCTTCGCGTGGCAAAGGGAGGTATCTGTGCTTCTCCCGTGTCTGACATCTCGGTATCTGTGAGTTAAATCAGCCAGCTTGTCGGGGATCAGGAATAGGTGCAGATAGATGTTGTTGGCTTGGTCAGATAAAGGGTTTTTTCCTTCCCACATCCTGAGTGGATGGCAGAGGGCAGGGGGGACAACGATGGGCTGTAGGACAGAGGAGCACAGCCAGAAAAAGACCTGAGAGAAGAGCCCACAGCGTTGTCCTTCAGGGGCTAAGTGAGAGGAGAAAGCAGCAGCACATCCCCAGGACACCTCTCCCTTCTCCCATCACTCACTTCCCTCCCTATCACTACCACTGCCATTGCTGCACACATCCTCAGCTGCTGTGGCACGGGGCCATGCAGGGACCTCGGTGGCTGCTCGTGCCCCCCCGCCGCTAATGGGGGCTGGGAGGCACCCAAGGCCACCGGCCTCTGCTACCCGTGGGGTTAATCGGTTTAGCTGCTGCCACTAAGCCTGTTAACACCTTGCAGGGGATCAGTTCGGCTTTGCGCAGATTATTTTGTCTTCTGCTGAATTGATCCATCGGGATCAGTTGCTAAAAATGTTATCATCTTGCCCATCGGTAGTTTACACCAGTGCCTCTGAGGCGAGCACCCTTAAGACACTTATTCAGGGAGAAATTCACTTCTCCTTGTAGGACCGGCACACGGCCACGATGCTGCCTAAGTCCCCTTAACTCCCTCAAAAAAGGGATTATGGTAAAAGAGGATTGCACTATGCATAAGCTTTGAGTGGGCAGAGAGCTAGGACAGCCCAGAACAGTGTTGGTGACCTTGCTCTTGTGTCTCATGTGAATTTTGATACCGTGTACAAAAGCATCTGGAAGCATCTTAGCAGCCGGGAGTGGCCCAGCAGTTGCCCTGACAAGGGTCACTTTTGGCCATAAGGGGAAATGCAGAGAAACCCTGCCTGCTCCTCAGTCCTGGACTGCACGTACACATCATGTGTCCAAAGTGTCACCGATAATCTCTGCCCAGGTCCCCTCTGGCTGATAGTTTCACTGCATCACCCTTCACCAGGCTGCAAGCCTGCTCTGCTGGGAGCTGTCTGCATCTGCTCTCAGAGAAGTGGCCTGGCTTTCCTCGGGGTCGGGCCGGTATCATCCGAGTGGGGATGGCCACCTCCGATCTTTGGGTGGCTGTAAGCACGTTTTTAAAGATCATTGAGGAGGCATAAGGGGAAGATCTTGTGCCCTGGTCTTGCCTTGCTCCTGGAGTTATTTTCTCCTTGTTTCCAGGTACTGGCGTCGAGCGCTGGGTATGCAGGTCAGATATGCCAACTACGACGACTACCAGTTTTGTTACTCCTACAGAGGGAGACCTGGCTACCGGCCGTCTATCCTGATGCTCCATGGCTTCTCAGCCCACAAGGACATGTGGCTGTCCATAGTCAAGGTTGGGCCCCGCTTCTCCTGTCACTACTTAGGGAATCAGTGGTCCTGGGCTTGGGGGCAGTGGGGGGACTGCACAGCTGCATGCATGCTCTGGGATGGTTTCTGTAAGGTCCTAGGAGTACCCCCAGCTCCGTGCTCAGCGTTTGTTGGATCCTTTGCATCCCTCTGACATGCAGGGTAAGAGTGGTAGCAAGTCTTGCCTGTGGTTTCTCAGCATTTCACCCCTGGTATATGAGCTGATTTATTCTGCTGCAAGAGTAACTGAGGGCTGCTGGGAGGAAAAACAACAAAACATTCCCACCGCGGTTACCAGCCCCCATCCTTCCCTCCATGGATTTCCCAGCAGTTCCCCACTGGTGTAACTGCCCCTGTTTTGTCCCGGCAGTTCCTCCCCAAGAACCTGCACTTGGTGTGTGTTGACATGCCTGGCCACGAGGGCACGACCCGCTCGGCCTTGGACGATTACTCCATTATGGGACAAGCGAAGAGGATCCACCAGGTAAAGCCCCATTGATGCCTGGTACCACTCCTTGTGCCCATCCTGTGGTGTGCCGGCACTGGTGAGGCTCTCGGTGCTTTGCTCCTGCTCCTGCTGTGCTTGGCCTGAAGCCACTTGGGGATGTGAGGGATGCTGGTCCCTGTGTGGCCCCGCTCCCTCCCGTGGCCCTTCCCGGGCTTCCAGCACCACTGGCCTCAAGGTTTTGAGGTGAATTTCTCTAATGACCCCACACTCTTGCTTCCCCTGCCCTAACTACGCTCCTTCTGCCCCCGTGCAGTTTGTGGAGTGCATCAAGCTGAACAAGAGGCCCTTCCACCTGGTCGGCACCTCCATGGGTGGGAACGTTGCCGGAGTGTATGCCGCGCAGTACCCAGAGGACATCTGCAGCCTGACTCTTATCTGCCCTGCAGGTGCGTAAGGCGAGGAGGGGGAAACGTGGAAGAGAGCGAGTGGGAGCTGGTGCAAAAGCCCAGAGCAGTGCTGAGGGCAAAAGAGACCTTGCACGTTAAATAGCGCAAAAATGTTGGATATAATTCATACATGTAGTCTGAAATTCTCTGGCAGGGCACACTGCCAGGGCACAGAGCACGCAGGAGGAAATCCCAGCCCTGCCCAGATTGCTGTTCTCCAGGGCTTTGGAGTTGGCCCTGCTGTGCCACGGCTAGAGATGGGCCGGGGGCAAATGGGTGCAGGCAGGGGGCTTCCACCAGGGGCTGTGCTGCAGCTGTGTTGCTCCAGCAGCTCCTTCCTGCGCCAGATCAGCTCCAAGATGAGAAATCAGCAAAGCAAAACATCACCTTGTCCCCACGAGCCCCACTCCTCTGCAGGGGCTTGGGCTGACACCTCCTGCGTTACTGGATGCGTGACCCCTGTGCGGGGTCCACACTGCTGCCAGATTTCCAGCCCCTTGGGAACAGCCCTGGCAGAGGCACCCACGGGTGGGGTGCCCCTGCAATTTCATGTCCTGTCCTTGGCCCTGGTAGGCTGGGTGCTGGTATTTCCACCTGCTGTATGCATGATGCTACGTGCTGCAGTTTTCCCCGGGTGCCTGCCTGCAGGCACCTCGTGTAGCACCAGCCCACTGGGCACACGGTGGCTTCATGTGGGTTTCAGCATGTGCACCCCTTCTCCTTCGGCCCAGGTCTGCCGAGTACCACTGACAGCAAATTCATCAAGCAGCTCCGGGAGCTGCAGGAGTCCGAGCGCATCGACAGGATCCCTTTAATTCCCTCGACACCCGAGGAGATGGCCGACATGCTGAAGCTCTGCTCCTACGTTCGCTTCAAGGTGCCACAGCAGGTGAGAAGCAAGAAAGGGATTCTGGGGTGGGAGTGGGGTTGCTTCTGCCCAGCTCTGCCCTCCAGCAGCTCGCTTCTCCCCCTGTCGTCCGGCAGCACCAGCTGAAATATCCCCACGTGAGGCACGCAGGAGCTTGGGCAGTGGGCTGGGATGTACAAGTGTTTTTCAATAAATATGGCTGGCAGGAAGCGCTAAATAAATAAAGAAGAAGGCTATTGTCTGGCCTGGAGGGGGGCGGTTTGTTGCTTTTCTAGCAGAAGCAATGGGAATGTTAATCATCACATTGTGAGGTGAGAGGAACTTGGCAAGGGGCTCGCTATTTAGCTGGTTTTCCTTAGGAAATCTGGGATGAGTAGATTGGAGAATAAGAAAAAAAACAGTAAGATAATGCCAAAACCAATTTTTTGGCAAAAGAATAAAAGGAGGAAGAAAAGCAGAGTCATGGCTGAGACAGACAGCCTGCCAGCCATCGGAGGAGAAATGCTATTTTGCATCATAAAAGACCAAAATATTTGTTGCTGAAAGGCGTGTTCCCTTAGTGCCCTGTGGCAGCCGGGTGTGCTGGGGCTGAGCGATGCTCCTGGCCGCCTGCCCTGTGCCCGGCCCCACCGGCAGGTCTCTGTGCTCTCCCTGCAGATCCTCCAGGGCCTGGTTGACGTCCGCATCCCACACAACGATTTTTATCGGAAACGTAAGTGCGAGGTGGCACCCACGCCCCCAGAGCTGTCCCCACATCCCTGGTGCCTTGGCCCCATGTTTCTGTGCTGAGGGCCCAAGGGAGCAAGGGAGAGAGTGGATTTGGGGATGCACGGGTGATGGGGCTGCTGCTTTGCCCTCGTCCTCCCAGCTGGTCCAACTCCTACCAGTGTCTGTGGGGAGGTGGGGTTGGAGGAGGATGACCCTGTCATACCTGTGCAAGGACAGCCCTTCAGGGCTCGCCTCATCGCCTCTGCCCACGGGCTGATTCCCACTGGTGTCACAGGGGCTGCCCGCAAAGCGTGCCTCCTGCATAGGACTGACTCTCCCCCTGCCCACCCTAGTGTTTTTAGAAATCGTGGATGAGAAGTCCAGGCACTCCCTCCAGGAGAACATGGGCAAGATCAAAGCGCCGACGCAGGTCATCTGGGGAAAGCAGGACCAGGTACGTAGATGCCTCTTGATTTTGGGCTCTTGGGGACCGCATCTGCATCCCTGCCCACATCAGCGCTGCCGAGGCTGGTGCGGGCTGGGAAGAGGAATAACATGCCAGCAGAGTTGTCTTGGCAACTGGGGAGAGAGGTGCTGTTCTGTGGGTGGGCGGCAAGGGAGAAGTGTGGGGCTCCATCTCCTTGGGTGTCTGTGCAGTTACAGGGGAGGAGTGAAGAGATTTGGAGGGTGGGGAAGGGGGCAAGACACTGGCATGTGAAGGCATGGGCTGGCAGCCAGTGCTGAGCCCTGGAGAGGGGGGTAGAGCATGGCCCCAGCCCCCAGAGGCATCACAAGGACCACATCCTGCTCAGCACTTCGCCTGAGGTTGCAAAGGCATCTCCAGCAGGGTTTCTACTGCAGCCAGTAAAGCCCAGCTCTGTGGCAGTGACTGTTTTTTCCCTGATGCCCAGGTCCTGGATGTTTCTGGCGCCAGCCTCCTAGCGAGCGCCATCCCAGACTGCCACGTGTCCATCCTGGAGAACTGCGGCCACTCGGTGGTGGTGGAGCGGCCACGGAAGACGGCGAACCTCATGCTGGAGTTCCTGGCGCTGCTGCACAGCACGGGCAACAGCAAGAAGCAGGCGTGACGGGGCTGACGCCGTGCCTGGGAGTCGTAAGCTACCGAAGCGTCGATGAGTTCTCAGGGATCTTGTACAAACCGTGGTTAACGTGCCAAAGTCCCTGAGGCAGGCAGAGCCACTGATACACGAACCTATAGCACTACTGACGCACTGATCTAGGACCTCCGAGCAACCTTCGTAGATGCAGGAACAGGATCCGCACCTTTTCTACTCCTAGGTAAAAGTGAGCTGAGATGACAAAACGCTAGCCATGCAGTGCGCTGAAGCTCCCTACGCAGCCCATGTTATCCCAGTTAGCTGCAGACAGCTGTTAATGACCTTTACCTGAGGTATACAAGTGCAGGAAGGGGGCAGCGCCCTGGGCCAAGACTCGCTGTGCCCCCCGCACCCAGACCCCGCGTTGCATGCCGCCGTGCTGCGAGAACCCGTGCTCCAGCGCAGCGCCCTCCGTGTAGCTCCTTACCTTGTCGGTCACGCAGAACACACGAGAAAAACGCGTGGAAGGCGGACGGCTGTGTGTGCAAACCTGTTTACACTTCTGGCGAGTGGATTTTCTCCAATCCCCGAGCAGCTCCTGTGCATGTGTGATGCCTTAACAGCCCCCGGGCAGCCTCCGCGTGCGGCCAGCGCAGGGGCGAGCGCGTGTCTCGGCTCTTTTCTATCCCGTCGTGCTGCTGAACGCTCCGATGTAAATAACAAACTCCTTAATGAATTCCGTGAATTCTGTGAGTGGTGACGGTGCTGGAAACGCGTGGAAGAGGGGGAAGCGTGGTCGCACTAACCGGTGGCTCCAGCGCGCCCGCGAGGCTCCCGGCACTTGTATTTCCGAGCCATTTTCTTGCCGTCGGTCCGAGGTACTACAACCTGTACATATATTTGAAACTCCCCGGTGGTTTCTCTGCTCTTTTTGAGAGAAGAAACGTTTGTTCTTTTAGAAAATTAGAAATTTGATGTTAATTGCTTGGTTATTGTTTCTACTACAGGAGTTGATTTAAAAATAAAAAAACATTGATAGTTTTGTGTGGTAAAAGGCAGAAAAATTGTTGGATCTCTATGGTTTCTCATATGCCACAGATTGCTGTATTCAGGGGATTTATATGGCTATTAAAATCTAGTAATTTAAAGAGCGCTTCATGTGGTGATTTCTTTTTCCTTTGGGCTCGTGTGGGATGGCAGCTCCGGGGCCTTGCTTGTTTCCTTCTTTTCTCTCCACGTTTCTGCAAGTTCCAGGTTTTGCCGTGAGGATGCTTGGTAGTATCAGGAGAGATGGAGCGGGGAAGGCTCCACGCTCACCTCTTCAAACAGGACAGGAATTTCACCTTTTTTATTATTTATTAAGAGGAGATAGCCCTAAACACCAAGAAACACAGTAAAACCTCAAGGTCAGGAGATTTAGGTTTTAAGTGCAGAGATTCACCTTAAAACATGTCAAAAGTGTGCTCAGAGCAGCTCCTGGCTGTGGCTGGATGTCTCTGCAGGAGCAGCTGCAGGGAAGGGTTGAAGGCAGCGGGTCCCTGGGAGATAGAAACCCTTGGCCTGTAGGGGAGGGGACTGGCAGCGGCTGAGCCCACTGATGAGCATCAGGAAACATCAGAAACACCTGGTGATGGGGCACTGTGGGGCTTGCCCCTCGTTTCCTGCTGGGAGCCAGCAAAGCCCAGCACTGCCCAATGTCTAGGGCTGCTCCAGCGTTTTCAGCTGCCCCTTAGCACTGGATTCCTCACCCCAAGGTAGGGCTGCGTCCCCAGAATGGGGCTTGGGAAGGGGCAGGGGGGCTTCTGGTGCTTACCGGGGGTCTGGCTGCCCTGCCAGGGCACAGGGAGCCCAGTGGGTCCCGGTCAGGGTGAGCCTGGGCAGTGGGAGGGGAGGATGGAGCTGGCGGCGGCTGCTCCTGGGTGCTCAGTGCTGGGAAAAATGGGGGGTCCTGCTGCTGCCGGCCTGGGCTGCTTGCAGTCCTCGGTAAGCAGTGGACAAGCACAGGGGGCTGGGTGCTCAGCTCGAAGCCTTCGTAGCACTCCGCAGGCTGTGTCTGAGAACACAGCTGGGGCTCTGCCAGCTGCTGGCACCATCCTGTGGTGGGTGCTGCGGTTCGGGTGCTGGCGGTACCCAGCAGCAGGAGCGAGCAGTGCAGGGTGCCATCGGGGAGCTGCCCCGCTCCCCCGGAGTCCTTCACCCGGCTCTGCAAACAGGCCGCTGAACCTTCCCCTGACTCAACGTGTTTCGCAACCCCCTTGGCCGCAAAATGTGTTTATCCCGGGGAAGCCGGGATGGGAGCACCCTGGGACACGTCCGTCCTGCCCGCGTGGGACGGGGCGCCCGCGGAGAGGCACTGCGCCCTGCCAGCCCGGCCGGCTGCCCGGCTGAAACCGGCGGGGGGAACGCCAAAAAAACGCATAAGAGCTGTGTTTGGGTTGGTTTGGGATTTTTACAGTATGGGATAGAGTTTTTTTTCTGTTTGGTTGGTTTTGGTGTTTTTCCCCCTTCTGGCAGGCTCTTTTTGGGGCTGCCCAGTATGTCCCGGGGGACAGCAACTGCCATCTTTTTATTATTACGTTAGGGCACGGCGAATAGCTGTGAGAATGCTGCTCCGAAGGCAGTGGCGTTGCATTGAGCCGCTTCCTAGAAACCCTTGGTTTGCTCTGGAAAATGGGACCCACGCGCAGCCTTGACGTACTGCTCTATTGATTTTTTTATTATTATTTTTAATGTGTATTCGGGGAAAAGCTGTGTGGGAGCACTGGGTGAGCCATCGGGTTTCTGCTCACAGAGCAGGGAGGGATTCATGCTTTTTCCCAGCTGTGCTGGCCAGCGCCGCGCTGCTCCCACCGGGGCAGTGTTTGCTTCTGATCAAACATCTTCCTCTCATGCAGAATTCAAACTAAAGATCAGTAGGGTCAGTGGTGTTTTTTTTTTTTTTTTTTTTTTTTGCCAGGCACTCCTATTCCAAGTCAGCCTAGAGAAGTGACAAATGTGCTTTGTCCCAGCAAAGAGGACAGGGTGTCTTCTTTATCACACGGGGGCTGTAAGATCAAAGAAGAGCACTGAGGTCTGTCACCTCGGCGTGGGCTCCCTGGGCGCAGGGTGACCTGCATTCCTGGGGCATGTAGCATGAAGTCCTCGCGAGGCAGGACTCCAGGAGTGCCTTCATAGCTCCCTGCGGCTCCCTCTTGCATGTCTGCGGGACAAAATCTCCCTGACCCTGCACGCTCTGCCAGCTGCCCCTCATGTACCTGTGATGCATGGAGCTGGAACAAACCCGTCCCCAGCTGCGCTGCCTGCAGACAGCGGGGGGCTCAGTTCACGAGCAGTTCACGAGTCCCATCACCTTTTGGGTGGCTGCTGAGCTCCCTCCCACAGCTCAGGCAGGGCACTAAGTCCTGCTGGAGCTGCGAGATGTCGTGCATCTCCGCGGGCTGGTGTAACCTGGGGGGTCCCTACTTTTCCATTGGGAATGACCTTGTCCTGCACGATAAAAACACCACCAAAGAAATCTAGCTCCCGTTGCTCTTTCTTTGCCCTGTTGCGCGAGGACACAGGATATGAGCAACGTGGACAAAAGCGCCCGTGGGGTCCCTGCTTTAGCCAGCTCCATGCGCCAGCACTTGTGGGGTGGTGGCACCAGGTGGCAGCAAGTGACCGGCGTGGGGAGAGGCGGCAGCACCCAGGGGAGCAGGGGTGGCCTCGGTGCTCCTGCACCCGCTGCACCTTCAGCAGCCGGCCCCCTGCCCCCCCAGGACATCCAGGCACCGTTTGTGGGTCCTGCTGGAGCCCATTTGGTGTTCGGTCCCGGCTGGGCTGGCTCTTGGGGGAGCGTTTGCGGCGTCGAGGAAGCAATACGATGTCAACAAGCGGATCTAAGATGCTGCCCAAATCTATTTTAGTAGGGGTCAGAAATAACTCCCTCTGGCCAGGGGAAGGCAGAGCATGTGTGTGCTTGGCGCTGTGTATTGCTGCTGGGGAGGAGGAGCTGCCCCTGTCCCCGTGCCCACTCCCCACCCTCTCTGGGCTGGGTGCTGATGCCCTACAAGAGCGCAGGGTCTGGCTGGGCTCTGCAGGGAGCTGGGTGCCCCACAGCACCCACCTGCACCTCTCCCGTCCCAGGGCAAAGCCCAGCTCCCACCTCGCCTTCGGAGCTGGCTGCGCTCAGGGTCAAATTCTGTCCTTCCACGAGATGTCCAGACTTTGAAGTTTAAGGACAAGTCAGCTCTGACAGGGGTTAACTCATTAACTTGTGCTGAGACCGAAAGCAAAGCCCTCGGTGCTCCTGGGGCACGAAGGCTGCTTCTCCACGTTCCACCTCGGAGCAGGGCACCAGGACGGGTGGGAGGCCGAGAGCAGGGGGTGCTGGCCCTCAGCAAAATTTTGGCTTCAGCTGAGCGCGGGGCCTGGGCCGGCCCAGCTCTGGAGCACGCGTGCACGGAACTGGCACGCGGCAAATGTGATCAACAGCCTCTTCCTGTTGTGCAACCGCCGCCAGCAGCCCACGTAGAGAATTTTTGGGAGATTTGTCAGGCCTTTTGTGCTTCCAGATAGTGTTTATTTGCTAGTTCCAGGTCTTGCTTTCAGAAGGGAGGGATTCAAACAGCGCAGGCCGAGGCGTGAAGCACTGCCATGAGCCCCGCCACCCTCGTCGTCCTGGCCGCGGCGTCCCCGTGCGTGGCTCTGTGCTCCTGCTGGCCCCGTGGCTGAGCTTTGGCACAAACGTTATTTACATTTTCACCAGGCAGCCTTCACGTGGTCCTGCCTTATATAATAGTTTTACCCGGGATATCGGGCTGCTCAGCCATCCCTGCCCTGTGTGGCACTGCTGAGCTTCACCCCTGGCACATGAGCCCCACAGGCAGAGCTCGCGTGGGCCTTGGCGTGGGATGTGAGCCCCTCTGTGCTCCCACACCTGCCCCTTCCCTGCCTTCCAGATTGTCCTGGGGTGATCCGGCTGGCTGGCCTGATGTATCGCTCACTTTTCCACTGACATCAGGGTTTTACAGCTCCGTGACACGGGGCTCTGCTTGCTGACCTGTGCTTCTGGTGCTTCGAACAAGCCAGAGTAGAGAGGGGGAGGCTGCCTGCTAAATCTCCCTCTGCTTTTCCTAGCTGCTTTGTCAGCCATGCCCTGCTGACACCCCCATAATGTGACCCCCTCCTCCGTCGGGGTGCCAGCAGGGTTGGGTGAGCTCTCAGCTTAGGGCAGGCTCCTCCTTGGGGTTCACACCTGCTTTTGGCCCAGACCTGCAGTAACCAGACCTTGCCCTCGTGCAGGGCACGCTGGAAACCGTGCGTTTGTCACTTGACTCCAGCGAGCGGCCGGGCACTGCTCCTGCTCGGTTTTCTTTTAATCAAGCCAAAGAGGTGCCTGCCAGCAGCGCGGCTGGGGCCACATCCAGCTCTCTGCTGTGCTGCCCGTGCCAGGGGAGCGGGGAGGACTGGACCTCCTGCCTGCCACCACCAGCACCCGGGGAAAACAGCCTCGCAAACCTCTGTGCGGCTGCTTTTTGCCCATTATAAGGAGCACAGACAGTTTCCTTGATAAGCGTGGCTGTAAATCAAAAGCTGCACCGCCACCAGGAGCTCTCCTGGGAGGTGTCTGCGTGTCCCAGCCGGTGGGGACGGGATGTGACACCGTGCCATGGCCGGGGCTGCTCCCGTCATTTGGGGCGGCTCTGCTCCCCTTCCAGACACCAGGAGCGATGAGTTTTTTACAGCTCCTGTTGGGCAGTGAGGATTTATCCAAGATTTTATCACCCGGGGGTCATTTTCCGTGGCTGTGCCTGTGGTCGCAGCGAGTCCTCCCCCGCTTGCTGTCGGCCCCGTGTTTCCAGGCTCCGCGCCGCTCCTGTCCTTCCTGAACACAATGCTCTTGCATAACGCGCCCAAGGTTAATTGTCGCTGCCGTGGCCTTCCCGATGGTTCCTGCGAGCGTGCTCGGGCAGAGGGATCAAAGAGCTGGCTCTGAACCCCGTGCCAGTGCAGCCTTCAATGAGAGCAGATTTTGGCCATTAGTCTGAAGGCTCACAAAGCAACGCAGCCGCTTCTTTACTTGCTCCTGGCCGCGTGGGCTGATGTTTTATGTGACCCGTGGCCTGCCTGGGGCGGCTGTTACTGAAAGCACTGTTAATTCCCAACACCATAGAGGTCCCTGCAGCGTGGGTTTGGGCTCCAGGGGAAGGGACTGGGCTCATCCTGCCCCATCCTCGGGCACGGTGCCATGCCCTGCTTCTGCCCCCTGTCCCAGCGCCCAGCCATGTCCCTGCAGGTGGGACAGAGCCTGCCTGAGCCAGCAGAGCATGTTGCCCTGCACCTAAAAATAACCTGGTTATCTGCCACTTCATCCAAATCAACATCAGCCCGAGCTATAAATAGCCTCGTCTGTGCTGACCGGGATTGCTGCCAGGAGGGGGCCCGTCCGTGGGGGCTATGGAGGGGGGGGGGTTGTGGGGGACCCTCCGTGGGACAGCACCCAGATGTCCCCCTGGGTGGTCGGCCACCCCAAACCTGCGCTGAGGCGAGGGCTGGCTGGGGTGGGAAGGATGCTCCCCGCGGTGAACACATGGGGATGGGGTGAGGAGGGGCTGTCCCCTTGCAAAACAGCTACCAAAAATAGTCTGGGTAAATAACGCCCCGTATGCCCTTGCTGACTCAGGGCTTTGTGCAAGTCTTCACCTGAACCCCCCCCCCCACGCTGTTCAAGCCGCAGGACCCTGCGTGGGTCTGAGCTGGTGTCATCCTGCCCATGGCCCGGCCCCATGCTGCTGTGCCGTGCCGTGCCGTGCCATACTGTGCCAGCCAGGGCTTGCTGCAGCCCCTGCTTTAACACCTGCACCCCCATCTGCCTGCTTCCCCGGTCAGTGGATGAGCACGGGTGGGTAGTAAACAGACTCAGGAAACAGGAATGTGAAGCAGCGCTGATTCCCCGCAGGTTAAATTGGAATTACTGCACCCGCTAATCCCTTGGCTCGGCCACCAGGAACAGCCCAGCCGGGACAAATCCTGCATTTCGCAACCCCGTGTGTGTGCTGGAAATAGGCTGTGTTTTCCCCCTGTCCATGCGGCCACCCCTCCTGTTCCCCCGTGCTTGGGATCTGCACCTTGTGCCTGTCCCAGAGCCTGGTTTCTCGTGGCTGTGGTGTCTCCTGCTGTGCCAGGCTGCTCCGCACGGAAAGTCCCCAAGGCTGGGAAACGAAACAGAAATGGCTCTGGGACAGCCTGTGCCTTTTTGGTGACAAAGGGACAGCAGGGCATGAGGGACACAATGGGCACCCCAGTGCCACTCCTGCAGGTTTGGAGATGGTGCCCCGAGCACTGGTGCTCGCTCTGGTGCCTGGGGGCATTTTCATGGTGGCTGCTGCTGGTCGAAGCCCCCAGCCAGGGCGGTTTTGAGGCTCGGAGGTACGCGGGCCGCTGGCAGCAGTGCCTGGGCAGGGCTGGCAGCATCGGACGTCTCCAGTGCCCTGTGCTGGGCCCTGGCCAGTGCCCTTGGGATCACTCCTCTGAGAGCTAAAATTAGCCATGACATCAAAGCAGGGAGGAAAAAAAAAAGAAAGAGAGAGACTTTGTTTACTTTAATCAAAAATAATTTGTGGCAATGCATCTTCTTCCAAAGCAAACAGAGCAGGAGCCCGTCCTTACTAATTTGGGAAGCTGAAAGGGAGTTAAATAAAAACCCAGACCTGTGACAGGGAAATGACCAGTCTGCCGTGCGGAAATAGAGCTGCAGGAGCCAGGCAGCTCGGCCCGGGGAGCGGGCAGGGCAGGGGAAGGGGAGAGCCAGGAGGGAGGTGTGGCCGCGCTCCGGCATCAGGCATGAAATGACAATAACGTGGGGCTGCCTGCGCCAGGAGCCCAGGGCAGGGCGCCTTACTTGTGCTTGTATACGAGGGCAATACATAATGTGTGTTACTGAAACACGTGGCTGTGTTGTAGGTGTGATCACGTACCTAAAACCTCGCAGCCGGCACAGCAGGAGGCTGGAGGAGCATGGAGAAGCGTGCGATGGGCACTGCTGCTCTGCAACCGCCTGCCAGCCATGCTGAGCCCCTTTGCTCCGTGAGGGGTGGGGCTGGGGACAAGCTTGTCCCCCTGCCATGTGCTGATTCCCCTCCACGTGCTGCAGGTGGGCGACAAACCCATCGTTTTGGGTGCCGTGGCTGAGGTTGGGGATGCTGCCCTCATCCCCAGGACAAGAGCTGGGCCGGCAGCGTGCTGGGCTGCAGCTGCAGAGCTGAGCACCGAGGAAAACAAGCGCACAGGCAAACCCCACGGCGAACACGAGCACCCAGAGCACCCACACCCTAATGACAGGGTGGGCTCCCTGCCGCCGCGGCCGCCTCTCAAAGACAAAGCCGTGCGCATCGGCCCTGGATGGCTGCTTGAAATGGATGGATAGAAAGTGGGTTTGTGGCAGGGAGACCGAAACAAAAGCAGTTTTCTCTGTGGTTTGGTCCCTGTCGGAGGGCTCTGTAAGAGCGGCGCAGCCCTGCGTGTGGAGGTGCAGAATTGCCCCATCGGTATCGCCACTGGAAAAGGCGTTTTGCAATGCTGGCGGCCTGAAAAAACAACCAGCTCCCACGGCTGCCTGTGCCAGCCCGACTTTCTCACCCGGGGTGAATGCAGGATGATAGCATCTCCAGTGATGCAACGTGTTTTTTTTCCCCGGAGGGCGTTTCTTGAATTGGAAAATTGGGCTGAGGAGAGCCCTTCCACCGGGCGCAGGTGATCGCTAACAGTAGCAGGCGGTTTGCTGGGTGCCAGCCCCGACTCAGGGTAATTCGGCACTCCTCACCCAGCCAGCTAAATTGGCAACGCTAAAATAAAATAAATAAAATAGCTGAAGTGTTCATGAGTGCTTCTTGAGAGCTGGGTCACAGCCAGCCCCATGGGGATGGGTGCCTCCAGCTGGGTGCCAGCCCCGCGAGCAGCTCCCTCGGGTTGTCCCCATGTCCTGCCCCTCGTGTCCCCACCCCAGGGCTCACCTCTGGGATTTCTCTCCATCACGCTGACAGATTTTGGCCAATTCTGCTTGTGGCCACCCTGCTATGTGTATCCACAGGGGAGAGGGCTTGTGACTTTCTCCTCTCCAAATTTCAGTCTGTTTTTTCATCAGGCTGAGGGTTTGAGTTGCTGAAAGCAGCACAGCCTGACACAGAAATGTCCCCCAACACTGTGGGACCCCTGCTTGGTGCCCCCACCTCTGCCCGTAGCTCATTCAGAGATCTCTCGGGGCTGGCAAATGGCCATAATCGTGGGGCAGAAGCTGTGCCTGTGGCTGCTGAATGGAGGCTCTTTGATTATTTTTACCTTAATTTTATTTTTTTCTGGGCCCTGTGAAGTCCCCAGGGACTGCTCCGCCCCACGTCTCCCAGGTTAATTTCCTCGGGCAGGTTATGATCTGTTAATTCGGTAAGAGACACCATGGGTGAGGTTTGGGTTTCACCAGGCAGGAGGCCAGGCGAAGGTCAGGCTCTTGGCTCGTCCCCAGCCTGGTGGCTCCCCATGGCCACCGCTCCGCAGTGCCGTGGGGCTGGGTGTGGGAGGGGACATTTTGGGGGGTTTTGGTGGAGCTGCTTGCGGTCTGTATGCATGGCTGACACCTCAGGGGCTGGTAGCTGGGTTGGGGCCCCCAGCAAGCAGGACCTGGGGTCTCCGGGCACCCAGGCACCACAGGGGTTCTCCTCAGGGACAGTTCTTCAGGAGGTCGCCCTGTGCCCAAGCCACGGGATGGCGGGGGGCTGCCCCTCCGCTCTCCCCAGCTGTGCTGCAAGCAGGCCTCTCCCCTCCTCCCCCTTTTATTCCAGCACTTTGATGTCCTCATAATTTATTTTTGCAGCCCAGTTGTTTTCATGATAAAATGGAAATGTTTCCCGTGGGCGGTTTTAAAACGAAAGGCTGAGCAAGGAGGCTAAAAATAACCCCGGGGAGCCGCTGGCTGCCAGGGCTGCGGGGCCCTGAGCTCCTGGGGAGGGGACCTGGTGGCACGGTCACCAGGTTGGGGAGGGGACCCTCACCGGGAGGGGACCTGGTGGCACGGTCACCAGGTTGGGGAGGGGACCTTCACCGACATTTAACCCTGGAGCTTGCAGGCTGGTCCCAGGGCCGAGCTCTGGTTCACTTTCCCCTGGAGCTAGGCTTGGGTAGGCCTCATCTGGGGCAGAGGTGTCCCCACCGTGACAGCTGGTGGCCCTTGGCGGGGTGAGGACATGAGTGGTCCCCACAGGACCGTGGGTGACAGTGGGTCATGGGGGTGCTCTGCCCCCCCTGTGCTGCCTGCAGCAAGGTTGGGGATCGTGAGCAAGGGCTGGTGGTCAACGTGGTGGGGTGGTCACCGTGATTTGGGCACAGAGGCAGGACGGGGCTGTCAGATGCCATTTGCTGGAAGTGACACTGCTGGAAGTGACACAGGCTCAATGTGAAACAACTGCCCCGTTAGGGGGAAAGCTCAGCCCCGCTTGCCCTGCTGACGCATTGCCTTCCCTGTCATCTTCTCTCAGATGTAGCTCATTATATGGACTATAAATAGGTTTTTCTCCCCATGGCTGTGGCCCAGCTGTCACCGTCCCCCTCCCAGGCGTGACATGAGCGGCTGGCCTCCTGGCAGGGACTTGAGCGGTGGTGGGCGAGTGGTTCTGTCTGGGGCTGCCTCCTCTTTGCCTTATTTTGGGCGATTTCTTGGCAACAGCCCCCCTGATGCCGCTGTCAGAATGTCCCTGCGCCACCCCTTCCTGCAACATCCTGAGCCCTGGTGCCAACCGGTGTGGTGACAGGCGTTTGGTGGCCTCAGGGGACACTGCGCTGGGGTGGCCACACAGGAGGAAACGAGCAGGAGCCCGTGCCCTGTGCATCTTCAGCCTGAGGCTTCTACGGGTTTGGTTTCCAGTGCTGGGTGCCAATGGCAGATTTTTAGGGCCAAGAAGAACAATGATCCCCATTTAGTGCCATCTCCTCCGTAACAGGGACCATTGTGACTCTGACATTCTTTGGCAGCCATTTGCGTGGTTAATTACCCTTGCTCTTAAGCAAACGGGTAATTGTGCCTTGCTGAGGGGTGGAGGCTGCTGACAGAAGAGGTTGGGTGCTGGAGCTGCTTCCTCCTCGAGGAGCCCAACTCCGTGAGCCCAGATGATTTTTGGTGGATAATGAATTGATCACTAGGTGGATTGAGGGGAATGTGACAGCACCACCCAGTAGCTGTCAAAGAGCTGCCATCGGAAGGGAGAGGCAGCCTGGGACCTCAAAAATGGGTACCCTCCCAGGGGAGGCAGCTGGGGACCTCTGCAAAGAGGTGTGGGCACGACTCATAGCCCAATTTCCAGAGCCAGTGCTGCCCTCAGACAACTCCTGGTGTATGCCTGCACGCTCACAAAGACCTTCTTGCCCCAGTTACTGCCGTGCCCTGGTGTCTAGGTGCTCCTTGCATTAATGGCCAGAGACATAATGGTTTTAAAGTCAGGGCTGAGATGCTGGAAGCTGCTCCTGCAGAGGAGCCCATCAGGGCAGGGCTGTGCCAGCTGAGCTTGCTCCGTGATGACCCCAGCTCTTGCTGAGCAGCACGGAGCTTGTTCCTGCGGGATGACGGAGGTAACAGATAATGATAATAATAACTGTAATAATAATCCCTCTCAGCTCTCAGCAGGGGTGCTCTGCGTGCTTCATGGACAGGGAGGAACTAAGCCTCTTGTCGCCTTCACAAGGACGGGAAACCCAAAGCGAGCCTGGGTGCGTGCCTGGCTCTGGCCTTGCGCCTCCCCGTGACGCCAGTCCGCCCGCGGCGAGGGAACCAGAACGCTGCGGCCAGCAGGATTTTGCAGGCTTTTTCATTAACCTTGGCCCAGATAGTTTGCTTGAATAATCCCTGCACGCATTGCTCAGATCAGGGCAACGTCTGCCTCATCTCTGAGATGAGAGAGAATCACTGGGAGTATTTTTTCAGATAACTTCCCCAACGCCGTGCCCCTGCTGGCAGAGTGGAACCAAGAAGGGGGCAGCAGCACTTGCTCCATGCCAGGCAAAGCTGCCACATTCTTCCCTCGCTTTGCTCACGAGCCTGCCCTGCTCCGGATCAGCCCACAACATCTTTTATTTTGAGGTCAGTGGCAGCTGCTGGCACGCCTGGCCTTGCTCCCTGTTTACTTTTTAAGCAGCTCAATGCAAATACAAAATTAACTGCTTCTTTGGGTCGCTTTAACTGTTTCATGATTCCCCTGGAGGAATTGAGGACGAATTAACGTGGTGCTGGTGGCCCCTGCACAGCTGTGTCTGTTTGCACCGGATGAGGCTTTGGTCCTTCTGCTTAATCCTGGGCTTGGTCATTGAGCCCTCGCTAATCGCTGCCTTGCCCTGGGCTCACGTACAACCTGCAGCATGATTCTGCCTTTGCTTTCCTCCGGAGGATGGAGGAGAAGGGCAGAAGGGGGTCTGTGCAGCTCTCCGGTGACCGTCTGCATGCTCTGCCCCCCAGGGACGTGGGGGGGCCCTGGGGAGGTGTTTGTCCCCCAGCCCCCCGCCATGGCCCTGCAGCGACAGCCGCCAGGAGCGGCGGGCGGCCAGCGAGACGTCATCTGTGTGCTGGGAGCACACGCTGTTCCCTTTCTGCAAGTGACTCGGGAGGAAGGAATTTAATGCAGAATTTCCTCCTTCAGGGCTCTGGCCCTCATTGTGGGCGCAGTCTCCCAGGGGAGAGATTTTGGCCGGCTGGGACGCAGGGGGCCGGGGGGGGTGTGAGGGATGCTGCTGAGGGGCCATGCAGGGGTCCCCCGATTTCCCCCTTCCTGCTGATCTCTCCAGCACAGCTTTCTGTAGTTAGCGGGGGAGGCTGGAAGATAGGGCGGCTGGGAGAAGTGCGGTGGTGGTGACAGTGCCAGACAGGCTGAGGGCTCGCTGCCCCGCACATGGCAAGCCTGTGGCAGGCTCACAGCTCAGCCACGTGGCCGGCCAGCACGTGAACTGCTCTCGCCCAAAAGCAAGAGCTTCTCGCCAGGCTGGAAATCGTGAGCTCTTTGCAGGAGCAGCGCTCCGTTACGTGCCCCGCAGCCGTGATATTTGGCTTTCACTCCCCGCTGTCTCGTCCCCGCAGTGGTTGGGGTGCTGGGAAGGGGCAGCAGCAGCGCTTGCATTGCCACCCACTTGTCACGGGCACCGAAGCCCTTTGCAAATTCCCCTTTAAGAAGTAGGTCAGCATCAAATCTCTCTTTGGAAAGAAGAGAAGTGGAGACGATTAATTAACTTGCTTGTTATCTCACAGCCAGGCAATAGTGATGCTGCCGGAAAGCATCCCCCGGTGCCAGGGGGAGCTGGGCTCTTTCGGTGAGCGCTGCTCGGGGTGCCAGCAGCATGGAGGTGCTCCTTGCTTCTTGTTCCCTGCTGGGTGCAGCCTGGTCACCTCCCGGCTGCTGTCACGGCAGCAATGCGGCTTGCTGTAGCTGATGCCTGGATGTTCGCAGCCAGCTCCTGTTTAAAAGCAGCTCGACTGGCGGTGATGTAACCCGGCACCAAAAATAGCTGCAGGAAGAGTCCCTGGAGCAGCAGGAGAAGCTGCCGGGGAGGGCGATATGGGCAGGCTGGATCCACAAGAAATGACATTTCCAATCAGCGCTGCTTTGCCCTGACCCCTTGGCGTTGCCAGTCCTGCCTCCTCCCCGACGGCTGCGTTTTGGGGCAGGCTGACGGATGAGCAGGCAAGAGAAAATAACAGGAGGAAAAATGCATCTCGGGAGATAAAATGGGGGCTGCCTCTGGGGACAGATGGCTAAAGGGATGAGGAGGACAGAGGGGCTTTGGTCCCTGCTGTGGCAGGTTAGTGCCTGCGCACCCTTGGCATGAACCCCGCGGTTATTCGGTCGCTGCAGGTTTGGCTGGCAGGGAGCGGAGCTGCCGGCGAGCCCGACGAGCAGGAGTCACGCTGAATTTCTGCAGGGAACCAGATCTGCCATGTAGCTCTCGGCCCATCTGCAGCAAGGGCGACGAGCGAGGAGTCACAAGCCCTTTTCTTCCTGGCTTGGCTGCACAAAAGGCACCCTGTGATGTGTGAAATACAGACAGTCTCCTCTGAATCGCTATTTTTGCCAGCGTTTCTTTCTCTCAGTTGATTTACTTGTGCAGAACCTTGCAAGCATTAAATGGGCTTGAATGGGGACGAGAAGTTCTCTGCAAAACTGGTTCTTCACCGGGGTGGCTCAGTGAAAGACGTCCGCAGCTCTGACCTCCTCTTGCTTAAAGACAGGGTCTGCTGGGCCCCTGGTCCTGCAGAAAGGCAAGGGGGGCAGAATGTGGGGGGCACATCTCCGAGTGAGACCCGGCTGTGCCGAGCAGTTGCAGAGAAGATGGTAATTGGAGGGTGCGGATGTCAAGCTGGCAGCGGCTGAAGGATGAGCTCTCTCGTTTTGATTGATATTTTTATCTAAAGTGGCTTTTCCCTGCCCTAAATAGCCCGCACGGCTGAGCTCCTCCAAGCAGCGATGGTGATGTCTGCGTGGGGAGCTGCGGTGGGGTGGGAGCGTGGCACATTGACCAAACCCCGGTGTCAGCCGGCGTGGGAGGTTCTCAGGATGTTGCCCCGAGGAGCTTCACCTCCCAGCTGTGCTCCTCCGCACCCCGGGGAGCTGGGCTTTGCTGAGGTGAGACCAGGGCAGGGTGAATGCTTGGAGGGCAGAGAGCCACTCGGCATGGCACACGCTGGGTGCTGAGATGGCCCTTGTGCCACTGCCTGTCCCCACTGGGATGCGGAGACGAGCAGGAGAGCAGCGATTTATTCACTGAGAAACGTCTGAGGGAGGCTCTGAAAAAGCAGAAATAGAAAGTGAAGCTGCAGGAGGGTGTACGGTGGGGGCCGGAGCTGCCTGAGCAGAGAAGCGAGAAGAGGAAACCAAAACCACCGGTGCTTTCCTGTCGGGACGGCCACCCTGCACCGAAACGGCTGAGCTCGCCCACGGCACAGAGCCCCAGCAATGTCACCCTGTGCCAGGGCTGCAAGCCCACCCCCGTGGCACCCATGGGACTGCAGGCACTGCCTGGCCGTGCAGGAAAACATAGAAAAAATGCAAGGAAAAAAATCCTTCTGGCCTGCCCTAACCTTTGGGTTATCACCACATTGTTCTGCTCGTGTGTCTTTTGACAAGTAATGATTTTATCTTGCGAGAGCGCAGAGGAATTCTGCTGTGCCAGCAGCTCGCTAGGGAAGAGAGAGTCGTGCTGGAGAAGCGCAGCCGCAGGAGACACGGCCGATAAAGGCCGGGGAAGGAGAGACACGGCAGTAGCTGGTGCTTTGTTATCAGGAGCCCAAGCTGGATCTATGTAGCACCCAGATCTCTGAAGGGGGCGAACATCTCTCTGCGGGAAAGGGCAGGGAGCAGTTTGCCTGTATTCCTGGCTCACAGCTCCTTTCCTGGTCACTCTCCTGCTGCTCTCCTGGCTGCAAGCAGGTCCCAGCAGGACCCTTGCACACGTAGGGCACCCGAGGCTTTGCAGGACATGGAGAGGTGCGGCTGTGCCCGTGAATACAGCTGGGCCGTGCCGCTTGGTGACCGCTCTGCCTGGCCGGGCGCTGGTGCTGCTCACGGCTTCAGCACTGCTGCGTCCTCCCCGCTCGCCTGCAGCACAGCCAACAAACCGAGGCCGTAAACCATAAGCTACAGATGTTTTTGCTTGTGGTTCCTGGATCTGATCAAATCAGTTAAAAGGAACTTGGAGGGGAGACAAAAACATTCCATTAATCACAGCCTCCTGCAGGAAAGCGCGGATCCATCACCTGTGACCCCTCGTGCCCTGGCTCATCAGGCAGTGGCTGTCAGCTCCCCATCCCCGCGGCTCTTGAGAAATCCCAGAGCAGAGCTTCCACCCTGGTAAACAGAGCCCGGCCGTGTTTATGCGGTGTTTATCCCCGGTGCCTCAGCCTGTAACTGCTCAGGGGTGACAGAAGGTGCTTGGCAAGGCCGGCAGCAGAGCTGCTGAGGCTCTGGCAGCCAGCTCTGCTGCCCACGCACAGAAGTCCCCCCATCGCTAGCCTTCTCCTTCCAGCTCCGTGCTCCTAATATTATTATTTCTGACCCCGCCAGGACTGAGGATAGAGCATGGAATCTATTTCCGTGCAAGGCATCTCTAAAGCATGACATTTCGCATCTTCCTTATTAAATTAAGTGCTGTCCTCCTTTAGTGGCCTGGCTTTTTGTGTACTGAATCAGACGCAGCATCTGATGAAATGTTTTGCAAGTTAATAATGAGAACCATGTGCGTTAATTTGAACTAATGTAGGCACAACAAAAATGGCACAGACCACAGGCTGAAGACTGAGTGTGAGGATTGTGCAGTGGGAAGAAAACTGTCTTGGGTTGGAACTGGGCTGATCTGGTGAGAAGTGACTGCATTTTTTTGGCTTACATCTTCTGATTCAGGGTCTCAGTTTTCATTTATATAATGAGATTTTGCAGCCCTCATCCTGGCAAAGGTAACATTGAACCATGGAACTTAAAGCATTCCTCTGCTCCCTGTAAAAGGAACAGTTCCTTGGTCCTTGGCCAGGAGACAACAAAAATGAACGTGCGTGAACTTTATGTTCAGGGGTGTTTCCTCTGGGTCGTGGATTTGACACAGCCCAGCAAAGAGGAGTTTTCTCTGCTGCTTCCTATATTGTATGAGTTCTGTTAATAAAGGGAAGTGCTCGTTCCTTTAAACTGTCAGCCTGGCGCTTTTCAACGGCTCTTTAAAAATGCGAACATAGATATACACGCACACACAAGGGAGAGGAGGGTGTTTAGGGAAGCAGGATGTTTATTGCCTATTTACTTTGTGAATGGTTTTGGCAGTGTGAGGCAGGCACCTTTCCCAGTGCCTGCATGAGCCGATCCCTACTGGCTCCAGTGACACCTTGGCTGTCTCTGCGAGAGGCTCCGGGGGCCTGCGGAGCTCAGCGGCTTCGGCTCCATAGCCCCGAGCCATTGCTTGGGGTGCGATGTTCCCAAGCAGTGATGTGGGGCAGCTCAGTGCCGGGCAGCCCCGGGACCAGCCCCGTGTCTGTGTCTGGGAGCAGGGCTCGCTGCAGGCTGGTGGCAGGGAAGTGACCGTGAGCCACGTGCGGTCAAGGGCAGCGGAGGAATGAAAGGGGCAGCGAGAGCCAAGCAACAACACAGCCCTGCCAAGCCACGCTCGGTGTCAACGTCTTCTCATTACAGGCATGACCCGGATCGGGAAAGCTGATCGCAGGGAGGCAGGAGATGTCTGAGTGACTCGTGTAGCCTGGAATTGCTCCCTGGCTAATTGAGAGGGACGGAAAGAAGAGCAGCAAGAAGCAAGGCTTGAGGAAACCTAATGCTTCCGTGATCCCGTGGGAACATCCCCGGCGCTCGGAAGGACCGTGCTGTCACACAACGGGAGCAGTCCCATGGGCAGCTCTCCCACCTCGCTGTGGCTGCGGACATAAATCAGGCAGGAGCTGGGACCGGCTCTGGGCTGTTTGTAGTATTCCTGGGCTTGCAAACAGATTAAAACTGGTGGCATGTAGTGATAACCTCCAACTGTAACTGCCAGTCTCTTGAGTAAATTACTGACCTGATCACTCAAGGCCAGGTTCAGCCCAAAGAGATTGGACTTAAAATCTTTAAAGCCCAGGGGAGGTCACCAGCTGTAAATGGTGAGAGACACATAAGAAAATTAACTTTTAAATTAAGATAATTCTGATGGCATCAACCAGATAAATCAGAAACCTGTCAACAGGAAGCCCTGCTTGGCTTTAACTGTTACCCAAGCGAGACTGATGTATTTTAAGCAGTGAGAACCAGCATACATCGTTATTTCTTACAGAAGACTGTACGCATGCCAGTGTTTTGGTACAAGGAGAAACCAAAGACCTCCTGTCCTCTGAATCTCTCTCATGAACCTATGCTCAGACCCCTGAACCGAGCAGCGTTCCGGGGCCCTGTGGAAAGCATCTGCAGCCCAGGCCCGTGCTGGGCGGTGGGAGCTGTGCGGGGTGCGTGTCCCCAGGGACACCCTGTGCTCCCAGCCCCGCCGCAGCTGCTCCCCAGAAAGGCCAGCCTGCCTCCAGCAGACAAAGGGTGCCTTTCGCTGAGTGTTTTGCAAGGCGGAATTGTGGCGGCTTGCGCAGCTTTTAGCTCTCCGAGCTTTCTTTAAATGAAACGCGGAGTAATTTGTATCTAAGAGGAGTTGTTCTGTCTCATTACCGTGATTAAATAGATGGCAGGGCGTCACTAAGTTCATTGGCAGAGAGACTCGCTTAGTAATTTGCGCCGCAGCAATCCCATTATTCAGCCTTTTCCCTTCCCAGGCCCGCGTTGCCACAGGCCCACCGGCGGGCCGGCACGCAAGCCCTGACTGCTGCAGTGGCACCACGAAGTCCCTCAGGGTGAGCTGGGGCCGGGCCGCCCCTGTAAGGCCCGTGTAACCCTACGGACGTTTGGGGTCAGGTGCTTAGGGTAAGCCTAACACACGCAGCCCCATGGGCCTGCGTGGCCGCAGGGCTGAGGTTCCTCCTTGATGGGGAGGCCGGGGAGCCACCGAGGGGCCGCTATTTGAGTGTGTTTGGGCCACTATTACTGATCTGGGACAACAAACCGGGGCAGGTCCCCGACACCTCAGACAGCCCCGGAGGCCCCCGCACCCCCCCCCCCGGGGACCTGCGGCGCCCCGCTCCCTCCCGCCCCGCTCCCCTAGCAACAGCGGCAGCTGGCGGCCGTCCAATCAGCGCGCGGCGGCACGGGCCGAGCCAATGGCGAGGCGGGCCCGAAGGCGGGGCGTGGCCTCGGGCCGGGGTGGGGATGGGAACCGGGAGGGGGGGCCGAGAGGGGGAGGACGGCTCCGCGCCGCCATTTTGACGTCTGAGAAACAAAAGAGGCGAAGCCGCCGCCGGCGCCGGCCCTGACAGCAGGTAACGGCCCGGCCGCCGCTCCCCGGCCCTCCGCCGGCTCCGTGCCCTCCTCAGCGTCCCCGGGGTGGGCTCTGAGGGGTGTGGGGGGGGCCCTTCTCCCCACCGAGCTGCGCGCTGGGGTGCCCCGGGGGTGTGTGGTGGTGGCTGGGGCTGCGGGGTGAGGGTGGGATGGGGTGAGGTGAGGATGGGGTGAGGGTGGGTGGGGTGCGATGGGATGGGGTGAGGTGAGGTGGGGTGGGATGGGATGGGGTGAGTGGAATTGGATGGGATGGGGTGAGTGGGGTGGGATGGGGTGAGTGGGGTGGGAT